>NW_026735006.1:0-187743 GCF_949786415.1 Peromyscus eremicus | reverse complement strand
TCCAATACACTGTACTTGCTGGGAATAGACGCGAGTGCTATTTGCACTGTGTTCGGCATTGGGAGCGCAATAGTGACTCTTTTTACCAGAAAACAACTCTTGCTCTTAGGACCAGAAACTGCATGTGATTCAACTCCACTTAGGACTGGGAAACAAACGCTAGCTTGCCTTACAAGAAACAAGCTCTACTTTTGAGAAAAGGGCACACTTCTACTCTACTGTGTTTTCTATAGGGCCAGAACAGTGAGCTTGCTTAGAACAAAAGAACTGTGCTTCCTACACACGGGCCATATCTAGTTCAACTCTGCTTAGGAAACTGACGAGAACAGTAGCCCCTCTTCAGTCCAATACACTGTACTTGCTGGGAACAGACGCGAGTGCTATTTGCACTGTGTACAGCAATGGGAGCACAATAGTGACTCTTCTTACCAGAAAAAACTCTTGCTCGTAGGACCAGAAACTGCATGTGATTCAAATCCATTTAGGACGGGGAAACAAACGCTAGCTCGCCTTACAAGAAACACACTCTGTTTTGAGAAAAGAGTACTCTTCTACTCTACTGTGTTTCCTATAGGGCCAGAACAGTGAGCTTGCTCAGAACAAAAGAACTGTGCTTCCTACACACACGGGCCATATCTAGTTCAACTCTGCTTAGGAAACTGACATGAACAGTAGGTCCTCTTCAGTCCAATACACTGTACTTGATTGGAACAGACGCAAGTGCTATTTGCACTGTGTATGGCAATGGGAGCGCAATAGTGACTCTTCTTACCAAAAAACAACTCTACTCATAGGAACAGAAACTGCATGTGATTCAACTTCATTTACGACTGGGAAACAAAAGCTAGCTCGCCTTACAAGAAACACACTCTGCTTTTGAGAAAAGAGTACTCTTCTACTCTACTTTGTTTCCAAGGGGTCCGAACAGTGAGCTTGCTCAGAACAAATGAACTGTGTTTATACACACACGGGCCATATCTAGTTCAAGTCTGCTTAGGAAACTGACAAGAACAGTAGCTCCTCTTCAATCAAATACACTGTACTTGCTGAGAGCAGACGCGAGTGCTATTTGCACTGTGTATGGCAATGGGAGCGCAATAGTGACTCTTCTTACCAGAAAACAACTCTTGCTCTTAGGACCAGAAACTGCATGTGATTCAACTCCATTTAGGACTGGGAAGCAAACGCTGGGTCGCCTTACACTAAACACACTCTGCTTTTGAGAAAAGAGCCCTCCTCTACTCTACTGTGTTTCCTATGGGGTCCGAACAGTGAGCTTGCTCAGAACAAAAGAACTGTGCTTCTTACACACACGGGCCATATCTAGTTCAACTCTGTTTAGGAAACTGATGAGAACAGTAGCTCCTCTTCAGTCCAATACACTGTACTTGCTGGGAACAGACAGGAGTGCTTTTTGCACTGTGTACGGCAATGGGAGCACAATAGTGACTCTTCTTACAAGAAAACAACTCTTGCTCGTAGGACCAGAAACTGCATTTCATTCAATCCACTTAGGACTGGGAAACAAACGCTAGCTCACCTTACAAGAAACATGCTCTGCTTTTGAGAATAGGGCACACATCTACTCTACTGTGTTTCTTATGGGGTCCGAACAGTGAGCTTGCTGAAAACAAAAGAACTGTGCTTCCTACACACACGGGCCATATCTAGTTCAATTCTGCTTAGGAAACTGACAAGAACAGTAGATCCTCTTCAGTGCAATACACTGTACATGCTGGGAAAAGAAGCCAGTCCTATTTGCCCTGTGTATGACAATGGGAGCACAATAGTGACTCTTCTTACCAGAAAACATCTCTTGCTCGTAGGAACAGAAACTGCATGTGATTCAACTCCATTTAGTACTTGGAAACAAACGCTAGCTCGCCTTACAAGAAACACACTCTTCTTCTTGAGTAAAGTACACTCTTCAATTCTACTGTGATTTCTATGGGGTCCGAACTGTGAGATTGCTGAGAACAAAAGAACGGTGCTTCCTACACACTCACGCCATATCTAATACAACTCTGCTTAGGAAAATGACAAGAACATTAGGTCCTCTTCAGCCCAATACACTGTACTTGCTGGGAACAGATGCGAGGCCTATTTGCACTGTGTATGGCAATGGGAGCGCAATAGTGACTTTCCTTACCAAAAAACAACTCTTGCGTGTAGGACCAAAAACTGCATGTGATTCAACTCCATTTAGAACTTGGAAACAAACACTAGGTCGCCTTACATGAAACACACTCTGCTTTTGAGAAAACAGCACTCTTCTACTCTACTGTGTTTCCTATAGGGCCAGAACAGTGAGCTTGCTCAGAACAAAAGAACTGTGCTTCCTACACACACGGCCATATATAGTTCAACTCTGTTTAGGAACCTGACAAGAACAGTAGATCCTCTTCAGTCCAATACACTGTACATGCTGGGAACAGACGCCAGTGCTATTTGCCCTGTGTATGACAATGGGAGCACAATAGTGACCTTCTTACCAGAAAACAACTCTTGCTGGTAGGACCAGAAACTGCATGTGATTCAACTCCATTTAGGACTGGGAAACAAACTCTAGCTCGCCTTACAAGAAACACACTCTGCTTTAGAGAAAAGAGCACTCTTCTACTCTACTGTGTTTCCTATAGGGCCAGAACAGTGAGCTTGCTCAGAACAAAAGAACTGTGCTTCCTACACACACGGGCCATATCTAGTTCAATTCTCCTTAGGAAACTGACAAGAACAGTAGATAATCTTCAGTCCAATACACTGCACTTACTGGAAACAGACGCCTGTGCTATTTGCCCTGTGTATGACAATGGGAGCGCAATAGTGACTCTTCTTACCAGAAAACAACTCTTGCTCGTAGGACCAGAAACTGCATGTGATTCAACTCCGTTTAGGGTTGGGAAACAAATGCTAGATCGCCTTACAAGAAACACACTCTGCTTTTGAGAATAGGGCACACATCTACTCTACTGTGTTTCTTATGGGGTTCAAACAGTGAGCTTGCTCAGAACAAAAGAACTGTGCTTCCTACACACACGGGTCATATCTAGTTCAACTCTGCTTAGGAAACTGAAAAAAACCGTAACTCCTCTTCAGTCCAATACACTGTACTTGCTGGGAACAGACTCCAGTGCTATTTGCACTGTGTATGGCAATGGGAGCTCAAAAGTGACTTTCCTTACCAGAAAACAACTCTTGCTCGTAGGACCTGAAACTGGATATGATTCAACTACATTTAGGACTGGGAAACAAACGCTAGCACGCCTTACAAGAAACACACTCTGCTTTTGAGGAAAGAGCACTCTTCTACTCTACTGTGTTTCCAATAGGGCCAGAACAGTGAGCTTGCTGAGTACAAAATAACTGTGCTTCCTACACACATGGATCATATCTAGTTCAAGTCTGCTTAGGAACCTGACAAGAACAGTAGATCCTCTTCAGTCCAATACACTGTACATGCTGGGATCAGAAGCCAGTGCTATTTGCGCTGTGTATGACAATGGGAGCGCAATAGTGACTCTTCTTACCAGAAAACAACTCTTGCTTGTAGGCCCAAAAACTGCATGTGATTCAACTCCATTTAGGACTGGGAAACAAACGCTAGCTCGCCTTACAAGAAACACACTCTGCTTTTGAGAAAAGAGCACTCTTCTACTCTACTGTGTTTCCTATAGGGCCAGAACAGTGAGCTTGCTCAGAACAAAAGAACAGTGCTTCCTACACACACGGGCCATATCTAGTTCAACTCTGCTTAGGAAACTGATGAGAACAGTAGCTCCTCTTCAGTCTAATACACTGCACTTGCTGGGCACATACGCGAGTGCTATTTGCACTGTGTACAGCAATGGGAGCGCAATAGTTACTCTTCTTACCAGAAAACAACTCTTGCTTGTAGGACCAGAAACTGCATGTGATTCAACTCCATTTAGGACTGGGAAACAAACGCTAGCTCGCCTTACAAGAAACACACTCTTCTTCTTGAGTAAAGTACACTCTTCAATTCTACTGTGATTTCTATTGGGTCCGAACTGTGAGCTTGCTGAGAACAAAAGAACGGTGCTTCCTACACACTCGCTCCATATCTAATTCAACTCTGCTTAGGAAAATGACAAGAACATTAGCTCCTCTTCAGCCCAATACACTGTACTTGCTGGGAACAGACGCGAGTGCTATTTGCACTGTGTATGGCAATGGGAGCGCAATAGTGACTTTCCTTACCAGAAAACAACTTTTGTTCTTAGGACCTGAAACTGCATGTGATTCAACTCCATTTAGGACTGGGAAACAAACGCTAGCTCGCCTTTCAAGAAACACACTCTGCTTTTGAGGAAAGAGCACTCTTCTACTCTACTGTGTTTCCTATAGGGCCAGAACAGTGAGCTTGCTGAGTACAAAAGAACTGTGCTTCCTACACATATGGGCCATATCTAGCTCAACTCTGCTTAGGAACCTGACAAGAACAGTAGGTCCTCTTCAGTCCAATAAACTGTACATGCTGGGAACAGAAGCCAGTGCTATTTGCGCTGTGTATGACAATGGGAGCGCAATAGTGACTCTTCTTACCAGAAAACAACTCTTGCTTGTAGGACCAGAAACTGCATGTGTATTTCAACTCCATTTAGGACTGGGAAACATATGCTACCTCGCCTTACAAGAAACACACTCTGCTTTTGAGAAAAGAGCACTCTTCTACTCTACTGTGTTTCCTGTGGGGTTCAACAGTGAGGTGGTCAGAACAAAAGAAGTGTGCTTCCTACACATATGGACCATATCTAGTTCAACTCTGGTTAGGAAACTGACAAGAACAGTAGCTCCTCTTCAGTCCAATACACTGTAATTGCTGGGAACAGACGTGAGGGCTATTTGCACTCTGTATGGCAAAGGGAGTGCAATAGTGACTCTTCTTACCAGAAAACAACTCTTGCTCGTAGGACCAGAAACTGCATGTGATTCAACTCCATTTAGGACTGGGAAACAAATGCTAGCTCGCCTTACAAGAAACACACTCTGCTTTTGAGAAAAGAGCACTCTTCTACTCTACTGTGTTTCCTATGGGGTTCGAACACTGAGCTTGCTCAGAACAAAGAACTGTGCTTCCTACACACACGGGCCACATCTAGTTCAACTCTGCTTAGGAAACTGACAAGAACTGTAGCTCCTCTTCAGACCAATACACTGTACTTGCTGGAAACATATGCGAGTGCTATTTGTACTGTGTATGGCAATGGGAGCGCAATAGTGACTCTTCTTACCAGAAAACAACTCATGCTCGTAGGACCAGAAACTGCATGTGATTCAACTCCATTTAGGACTGAGAAACAAACGCCAGCTCGCCTTACAAGAAACACACTCTGCTTTTGAGAATAGGGCACACATCTCCTCTACTGTGTTTCCTGTGGGTTCCAAACATTGAACTTGCTCAGAACAAAAGAACTGTGCTTCCTACACATGGGTCATATCTAGTTCAACTCTGCTTAGAAAACTGACAAGAACAGTAGCTCCTCTTCAGACCAATATACTGTACTTGCTGGAAACAGACGCGAGTGCTATTTGTACTGTGTATGGCAATGGGAGCACAATAGTGACTCTTCTTACCAGAAAACAACTCTTGCTCGTAGGACCAGAAACTGCATGTGATTCAACTCCATTTCAAATTGGGAAACAAATGCCAGCTCGCCTTACAAGAAACACACTCTGCTTTTGAGAATAGGGCACACACCTACTCTACTGTGTTTCCTATGGGGTCCAAACAGTGAGCTTGCTCAGAAGAAATGAAATGTGCTTCCTACACACACGGGTCATATCTAGTCCAACTCTGATTAGGAAACTGACAAGAACAGTAGCTCCTCTTCAGTCCAATACACTATACTTGCTGGGAACAGACACAAGTGCTATTTGCACTGTGTATGACAATGGGAGCGCAATAGTCACTTTTCTTACCAGAAAAAACTTTTGCTTGTAGGACCAGAAACTGCATGTGATTCAAATCCATTTAGGACTGGGAAGCAAACGCTAGCTCGCCTTACAAGAAACACACTCTGCTTTTGAGAATAGGGCACACATCTACTCTACTGTGTTTCCTATGCGGTCCAAACAGTGAGCTTGCTCAGAACAAAAGAACTGTGCTTCCTACACACACGGGCCATATCTAGTTCAATTCTGCTTAGGAAACTGACAAGAACAGTAGATCCTCTTCTGTCCAATACACTGTACTTGCTGGGATTAGACACGAGTGCTATTTGCACTGTGTACGGCATTGGGAGCGCAATAGTGACTCTTTTTACCAGAAAACAACTCTTGCTCGTAGGACCAGAAACTGCATGTGATTCAACTCCACTTAGGACTGGGAAACAAACGCTAGCTTGCCTTACAAGAAACAAGCTCTGCTTTTGAGAAAAGGGCACACTTCTACTCTACTGTGTTTCCTATAGGGCCAGAACAATGAGCTTGCTCAGACCAAAAGAACTGTGCTTCCTACACACACGGGCCATATCTAGTTCAACTCTGCTTAGGAAACTGATGAGAACAGTAGCTCCTCTTCAGTCCAATACACTGTACTTGCTGGGAACAGACGCGAGTGCTATTTGCACTGTGTACAGCAATGGGAGCACAATAGTGATTCTCTTACCAAAAAACAACTCTTGCTCGTATGACCAGAAACTGCATGTGATTCAACTCCATTTAGGATTGGGAAACAAACGCCAGCTCGCCTTACAAGAAACACATTCTGCTTTTGATAATAGGGCACACATCTACTCTACGGTGTTTCCTATAGGGCCAGAACAGTGAGCTTGCTCAGAACAGAAGAAATGTGCTTCATACACACACGGGCCATATCTAGTTCAACTCTGCTTAGGAACCTGACAAGAACAGTAGATCCTCTTCAGTCCAATACACTGTACATCCTGGGAACAAATGCCAGTGCTATTTGTCCTGTGTATGACAATGGGAGCACAATAGTGACTCTTCTTACCAGAAAAAACTCTTGCTCGTAGGACCAGAAACTGCATGTGATTCAAATCCACTTAGGACTGGGAAACAAACGCTAGCTCGCCTTACAAGAAACACACTCTGTTTTGAGAAAAGAGTACTCTTCTACTCTACTTTGTTTCCTATAGGGCCAGAACAGTGAGCTTGCTCAGAACAGAAGAAATGTGCTTCATACACACACGGGCCATATCTAGTTCAACTCTGCTTAGGAACCTGACAAGAACAGTAGATCCTCTTCAGTCCAATACACTGTACATGCTAGGAACAAATGCCAGTGCTATTTGCCCTGTGTATGACAATGGGAGCCCAATAGTGACTTTCCTTACCAGAATACAACTCTTGCTCGTAGGACCAGAAACTGCATGAGATTCAACTCCGTTTCTGACTGGGAAACAAACAATTGCCAACCTTACAAGAAACACACTCTGCTTTTGAGAAAAGAGCACTCTTCTTCTCTACTATGTGTCCTAAGGGTTCCGAACAGTGAGCTTGCTCAGAACAAAAGAACTGTGCTTCCTACGCACACGGGCCATATCTAGTTCAACTCTGCTTAGGAAACTGTCAAGAACAGTAGCTCCTCTTCAGTCCAATACACTGTGCTTGCTGGGAACAGACGCAAGGGCTATTTGCACTGTGTATGGCAATGGGAGCGCAATAGTGACTTTCCTTACCAGAAAACAACTCTTGCGTGTAGGACCAAAAACTGCATGTGATTCAACTCCATTTAGAACTTGGAAACAAACGCTAGCTCGCCTTACAAGAAACACACTCTGCTTTTGAGAAAAGAGCACTCTTCTACTCTACTGTGTTTTCTATAGGGCCAGAAGAGTGAGCTTGCTCAGAACAAAAGAACTGTGCTTCCTAAACATGGCCATATCTAGTTCAATTGTGCTCAGGAAACTGACAAGAACAGTAGATCCTCTTCATTCCAATACACTGTACATGCTGGGCACATACGCGAGTGCTATTTGCACTGTGTACAGCAATGGGAGCGCAATAGTTACTCTTCTTACCAGAAAACAACTCTTGTTCGTAGGACCAGAAAGTGAATGTCATTCAACTCCATTTAGGACTGGGAAATAAACGCTAGTTCACCTTACAAGAAACACACTCTTCTTCTTGAGTAAAGTACACTCTTCAACTCTACTGTGATTTCTATGGTGTCCGAACTGTGAGGTTGCTGAGAACAAAAAAAAATGTGCTTCCTACACACTCGCGCCATATCTAATTCAACTCTTCTTAGGATCCTGACAAGAACAGTAGATCCTCTTCAGTCCAATACACTGTACATGCTGGGAACAGACCCCAGGGCTATTTGCCCTCTGTATGACAATGGGAGCGCATTAGTTACTCTTATTACCAGAAAAAACTCTTGCTCGTAGGACCAGAAACTGCATGTGATTCAATTCCATTTAGGACTGGGAAACAAACGTTAGCTCGCCCTACAAGAAACACACTGTGCTTTTGAGAAAAGAGCACTCTTTTACTCTACTGTGTTTCCTATGGGGTCCGAACAGTGAGCTTGCTGAGAAAAAAAGAACTGTGGTTCCTACACACACGGGCCATATGTAGTTCAACTCTGCATAGGAAACTGACAAGAACAGTAGCTCCTCTTCAGTCCAATACACTGTACTTGCTGGGAACATACGCGTGTGCTATTTGCACTGTGTACGGCAATGGGAGCACAATAGTGACTCTTCTTACCAGAAAACAACTCTTGCTCCTAGGACCAGAAACTGCATGTGATTCAGCTCCATTTTGGACTGGGAAACAAACGCTAGCTCGCCTGACATGAAACACACTCAGTTTTTTAGAAAAGAGCACTCTTCTACTCTACAGTGTCTCCTATAGGGGCAGAACAGTGAGCTTTCTCAGAACAAAAGAACTGTGCTTCCTACTCACACGGGCCATATCTAGTTCAACTCTGCTTTGGAAACTGACGAGAACAGTAGCTCCTCTTCAGTCCAATACACTGTACTTGCTTCGAACAGACGCGAGTGCTATTTGCACTGTGTATGGAAATGGAGCACAATAGTGACTTTCCTTACCAAAAAACAACTCTTGCTCGTAGGGCCAACAACTGTATGTGATTCAACTCCATTTAGGACTTGGAAACAAACGCTAGCTCGCCTTAAAAGAAACACACTCTGCTTTTGAGAAAAGAGCACTCTTCTACTCTACTGTGTTTCCTATAGCGACAGAACAGTGAGCTTGCTCAGAACAAAAGAACTGTGCTTCCTACACACACGGGCCATATCTAGTTCAACTCTGCTTAGGAAACTAACAAGAACAGTAGCTCCTCTTCAGTCCAATACACTGTACTTGCTGGGAACAGACACGAGTGCTATTTGCACTGTGAACAGCAATGGGAGCACAATAGTGACTCTTCTTACCAGAAAACAACTCTTGCTCTTAGGACCAGAAACTGCATGTGATTCAACTCCATTTAGGACTGGGAAACAAACACTAGCTCGCCTTACTAGAAACACACTCTGCTTTTGAGGAAAGAGCACTCTTCTACTCTACTGTGTTTCCTGTAGGGCCAGAACAGTGAGCTTGCTGAGAACAAAAGAACTGTGCTTCCTACACACACGGGCCATATCTAGTTCAACTCTGCATAGGAAACTGACAAGAACAGTAGCTCCTCTTCAGTACAATACACTGTACTTGTTGGGAACAGACGCGAGTGCTATTTGCACTGTGTATGGCAAAGGGAGCGCAATAGTGACTCTTCTTACGAGAAAACAACTCTTGCTCGTAGGACCAGAAACTGCATGTGTATTTCAACTCCATTTAGGACTGGGAAACAAATGCTAGCTCGCCTTACAAGAAACACACTCTGCTTTTGAGAAAAGAGCACTCTTCTACTCTACTGTGTTTCCTATGGTGTTCGAACAGTGAGCTTGCTCAAAACAAAAGAACGGTGCTTCCTACACACACGGGCCATATCTAGTTCAACTCTGCTTAGGAAAATGACAAGAACATTAGCTCCTCTTCAGCCCAATACACTGTACTTGCTGGGAACAGACGCGAGGGCTATTTGCACTGTGTATGGCAATGGGAGCGCAATAGTGACTTTCCTTACCAGAAAACAACTCTTGCGTGTAGGACCAAAAACTGCATGTGATTCAACTCCATTTAGAACTTGGAAACAAACGCTAGCTCGCCTTACAAGAAACACACTCTGCTTTTGAGAAAACAGCACTCTTCTACTCTAATGTGTTTCCTATAGGGCCACAACAGTGAGCTTGCTCAGAACAAAAGAACTGTGCTTCCTACACATGGCCATATCTAGTTCAATTGTGCTCAGGAAACTGACAAGAACAGTAGATCCTCTTCAGTCCAATACACTGTACTTGCTGGGAACAGACGCCAGTGCTATTTGCATTGTGTATGAAAATGGGAGCGCAATAGTGACTCTTCTTACCAGAAAACAACTCTTGCTCGTAGGACCAGAAACTGCATGTGTATTTCAACTCCATTTAGGACTGGAAAACAAATGCTAGGTCGCCTTACAAGAAACAAACCCTGCTTTTGAGAAAAGAGCACTCTTCTACTCTACTGTGTTTCCTATGGGGTTCGAACAGTGAGCTTGGTCAGAACAAAAGAAGTGTGCTTCCTACACACACGGGCCATATCTAGTTCAACTCTGCTTAGGAAACTGACAAGAACAGTAGCTCCTCTTCAGACCAATACACTGTACTTGCGTTAAACAAACGCGAGTGCTATATGTACTGTGTATGGCAATGGGAGCACAATACTGACTCTTCTTACCAGAAAACAACTCTTGCTCGTAGGACCAAAAACTGCATTTGATTCAACTCCATTTAGGACTGAAAAACAAACGCTAGCTCGCCTTAGAAGAAACACACTCTGCTTTTGAGAAAAGAGCCCTTTTCTACTCTACTGTGTTTTTTATAGGGCCAGAACAGTGAGCTTGCTCAGAACAAAAGAACTGTGCTTCCTACACACACGGGCCATATCTAGTTCAATTCTCCTTAGGAAACTGACAAGAACAGTAGATCCTCTTCAGTCCAATACACTGTACTTACTGGGAACAGACGCCAGTGCTATTTGCCCTGTGTATGACAATGGGAGCACAATAGTGACTCTTCTTACCACAAAACAAATCTTGCTCGTAGGACCAGAAACTGCATGTGATTCAACTCCATTTAGGAATGGAAAACAAACGCTAGCTCGCCTTACAAGAAACACACTCTGCTTTTGAGAATAGGGCACACATTTACTCTACTGTGTTTCCTATGGGGTCCAAACAGTGTGCTTGCTCAGAACAAAAGAACTGTGCTTCCTACACACACGGGTCATATCTAGTTCAACTCTGCTTAGGAAACTGACAAGAACAGTAGCTCCTCTTCAGTCCAATACACTGTACTTGCTGGGCACATACGCGAGTGCTATTTGCACTGTGTACAGCAATGGGAGCGCAATAGTTACACTTCTTACCAGAAAACAACTCTTGTTCATAGGACCAGAAAGTGAATGTCATTCAACTCCATTTAGGACTGGGAAACAAACGCTAGCTCACCTTACAAGAAACACACTCTTCTTCTTGAGTAAAGTACACTCTTCAACTCTACTTTGATTACTATGGGGTCCGAATTGTGAGGTTGCTGAGAACAAAAGAACTGTGCTTCCTACACACTCGCGCCATATCTAATTCAACTCTGCTTAGGAAACTCACAAGAACAGTAGCTCCTCTTCAGTCCAATACACTGTACTTGCTGGGAACAGACGCGAGGGCTATTTGCACTGTGTACGGCAATGGGAGCGCAATAGTGACTCTTCCTACCAGAAAACAACTCTTGCTCGTAGGACCAAAAACTGCATTTGATTCAACTCCATTTAGGACTGAGAAACAAACGCTAGCTCGCCTTAGAAGAAACACACTCTGCTTTTGAGAAAAGAGCCCTTTTCTACTCTACTGTGTTTTTTATAGGGCCAGAACAGTGAGCTTGCTCAGAACAAAAGAACTGTGCTTCCTACACACACGGGCCATATCTAGTTCAATTCTCCTTAGGAAACTGACAAGAACAGTAGATCCTCTTCAGTCCAATACACTGTACTTACTGGGAACAGACGCCAGTGCTATTTGCCCTGTGTATGACAATGGGAGCACAATAGTGACTCTTCTTACCACAAAACAACACTTGCTCGTAGGACCAGAAACTGCATGTGATTCAACTCCATTTAGAACTTGGAAACAAACGCTAGCTCGCCTTACAAGAAACACACTCTGCTTTTGAGAATAGGGCACACATTTACTCTACTGTGTTTCCTATGGGGTCCAAACAGTGTGCTTGCTCAGAACAAAAGAACTGTGCTTCCTACACATGGCCATATCTAGTTCAATTTTGCTTAGGAAACTGACAAGAACAGTAGATCCTCTTCAGTCTAATACACTGTACTTGCTGGGAACATACGCCAGTGCTATTTACATTGTGTATGACAATGGGAGCGCAATAGTGACTCTTCTTACCACAAAACAAATCTTGCTTGTAGGACCAGAAACTGGATGTGATTCAACTACATTTAGGACTGGGAAACAAACGCTAGCTCGACTTACAAGAAACACACTCTGCTTTTGTGGAAAGAGCACTCTTCTACTCTACTGTGTTTCCTATAGGGCCAGAACAGTGAGCTTGCTGAGTACAAAAGAACTGTGCTTCCTACACACATGGGCCATATCTAGTTCAACTCTGCTTAGGAACCTGACAAGAACAGTAGATCCTCTTCAGTCCAATACACTGTACATGCTGGGAACAGAAGCCAGTGCTATTTGCGCTGTGTATGACAATGGGAGCACAATAGTGACTCTTCTTACCAGAAAACAACCCTTGCTTGTAGGACCAGAAACTGCATGTGATTCAACTCCATTTAGGACTGGGAAACAAACGCTACCTCGCCTTACAAGAAACACACTCTGCTTTTGAGAAAAGAGCACTCTTCTACTCTACTGTTTTTCCTATAGGGCCAGAACAGTGAGCTTGCTCAGAACAAAAGAACTGTGCTTCCTACACACACGAGCCATATCTAGTTCAACTCTGCTTAGGAAACTGACGAGAACAGTAGCTCCTCTTCAGTCCAATACACTGTACTTGCTGGGCACATACGCGAGTGCTATTTGCACTGTGTACAGCAATGGGAGCGCAAAAGTTACTCTTCTTACCAGAAAACAACTCTTGTTCGTAGGACCAGAAAGTGAATGTCATTCAACTCCATTTAGGACTGTGAAATAAACGCTAGTTCACCTTACAAGAAACACACTCTTCTTCTTGAGTAAAGTACACTCTTCAACTCTACTGTGATTTCTATGGGGTCCGAACTGTGAGGTTGCTGAGAACAAAAAAACTGTGCTTCCTACACACTCGCGCCATATCTAATTCAACTCTTCTTAGGATCCTGACAAGAACAGTAGATCCTCTTCAGTCCAATACACTGTACATGCTGGGAACAGACCACAGGGCTATTGCCCTCTGTATGACAATGGGAACGCAATAGTTACTCTTATTACCAGAAAAAACTCTTGCTCGTAGGACCAGAAACTGCATGTGATTCAATTCCATTTAGGACTGGGAAACAAACGTTAGCTCGCCCTACAAGAAACACACTGTGCTTTTGAGAAAAGAGCACTCTTTTACTCTACTGTGTTTTCTATGGTGTCCGAACAGTGAGCTTGCTGAGAACGAAAGAACTGTGCTTCCTACACACACGGGCAATATCTAGTTCAACTCTGCTTAGGAAACTGACAAGAACAGTAGCTCCTCTTCAGTCCAATACACTGTACTTGTTGGGAACAGACGCGAGTGCTATTTGCACTGTGTATGGCAAAGGGAGCGCAATAGTGACTCTTCTTACCAGAAAACAACTCTTGCTTGTAGGACCAGAAACTGCATGTGTATTTCAACTCCATTTAGGACTGGGAAACAAATGCTAGCTCGCCTTACAAGAAACACACTCTGCTTTTGAGAAAAGAGCACTCTTCTACTCTACTGTGTTTCCTATGGGGTTCGAACAGTGAGCTTGCTCAGAAAAAAAGATCTGTGCTTCCTACACAAGGGCCATATCTAGTTCAACTCTGCTTAGGAACCTGACAAGAACAGTAGATCCTCTTCAGTCCAATACACTGTACTTGCTTGGAACAGACGCCAGTGCTATTTGCATTGTGTATGACAATGGGAGCGCAATAGTAACTCTTCTTACCACAAAACAATTCTTGCTCGTAGGACCAGAAACAGCATGTGATTCAACTACATTTAGGACTGGGAAACAAACGCTAGCTCGACTTAGAAGAAACACACTCTGCTTTTGAGAAAAGAGCCCTTTTCTACTCTACTGTGTTTCCTATAGGGCCAGAACAGTGAGCTTGCTCAGAACAAAAGAACTGTGCTTCCTACACACACGGGCCATATCTAGTTCAATTCTCCTTAGGAAACTGACAAGAACAGTAGATCCTCTTCAGTCCAATACACTGTGCTTACTGGGAACAGACGCCAGTGCCATTTGCCCTGTGTAAGACAATGGGAGCACAATAGTGACTCTTCTTACCACAAAACAACTCTTGCCCGTAGGAACAGAAACTGCATGTGATTCAACTCCATTTAGGATTGGGAAACAAACGCTAGCTCCCCTTACAAGAAACACACTCTGCTTTTGAGAATAGGGCACACATCTACTCTACTGTGTTTCCTATGGGGTCCAAACAGTGAGCTTGCTCAGAACAAAAGAACTGTGCTTCCTACACACACGGGTCATATTTAGTTCAACTCTGCTTAGGAAACTGAGAAGAACAGTAGATCCTTTTCTGTCCAATACACTGTACTTGCTGGGAAAAGATGCGAGAGCTATTTGCACTGTGTATGGCAATGGGAGCACAATAGTGACTTTCCTTACCAGAAAACAACTCTTGCTCGTAGGACCTGAAACTGCATGTGATTCAACTCCATTTAGGACTGGGAAACAAACGGTAGCTCGCCTTACAAGAAACACACTCTGCTTTTGAGGAAAGAGTACACTTCTACTCTACTGTGTTTCCTATAGGGCCAGAACAGTGATCTTGCTGAGTACAAAAGAACTGTGCTTCCTACACACACGGGCCATATCTAGTTCAACTCTGCTTAGGAAACTGACAAGAACAGTATCTCCTCTTCAGTCCAATACACTGTACTTGCTGGGAACAGACACCAGTGCTATTTGCACTGTGTATGGCAATGGGAGCGCAAAAGTGACTTTCCTTATCAGAAAACAACTCTTGCTCGTAATACCTGAAACTGCATGTGATTCAACTCCATTTAGGACTGCGAAACAAACGCTAGCTCGCCTTACAAGAAACACACTCTGCTTTTGAGGAAAGAGCACTCTTCTACTCTACTGTGTTTCCTATAGGGCCAGAACAGTGAGCTTGCTCAGAACAAAAGAACTGTGCTTCCTACACACACGGCCATATCTAGTTCAACTCTGCTTAGGAACCTGACAAGAACAGTAGATCCTCTTCAGTCCAATACACTGTACATGCTGGGAACAGACGCCACTGCTATTTGTCCTGTGTTTGACAATGGGAGCACAATAGTGACTCTTCTTACCAGAAAACAACTCTTGTTGGTAGGACCAGAAACTGCATGTGATTCAACTCCATTTAGGACGGGGAAACAAACTATAGTTCACCTTACAAGAAACACACTCTGCTTTAGAGAAAAGAGCACTCTTCTACTCTACTGTGTTTCCTATAGGGCAAGAACAGTGAGCTTGCTCAGAACAAAAGAACTCTGCTTTCTACACACACGGGCCATATCTAGTTCAACTCTTCTTAGGAAACTGATGAGAACAGTAGCTCCTCTTCAGTCCAATACACTGTACTTACTGGGAACAGACGTGAGTGCTATTTGCACTGTGTATGGCAATGGGAGCGCAATAGTGACTCTTCTTATCCACAAAACAACTCTTGCTCGTAGGACCAAAAACTGCATTTGATTCAACTCCAGTTAGGACTGGGAAACAAATGCTAGCTCGCCTTACAAAAACACACTCTGCTATTGTGAGAAGAGCACTCTTCTACTCTACTGTGTTTCCTATGGGGTTCGAACAGTGAGCTTGCTCAGAACAAAAGAACTGTGCTTCCTAAATACACAGGCCATATCTAGTTCAACTCTGCTTAGGAAACTGACAAGAACAGTACCTCCTCTTCAGTCCAATACACTGTACTTGCTGGGAACAGATGCGAGTGCTATTTGTACAGTGTATGGCAATGGGAGCGCAATAGTGACTCTTCTTTACCAGAAAACAGCTCTTGCTCATAGTACCAAAAACTGCTTTTGATTCAACTCCATTTAGGACTGGGAAACAAACGCTAGCTCGCCTTACAAGAAACACACTCTGCTTTTGAGAAAATAGCACTCTTCTACTCTACTGTGTTTCCTATGGGGTCCGAACAGTGAGCTTGCTCAGAACAAAAGAACAGTGCTTCCTACACACACGGTCCATAACTTTCAACTCTGCTTAGGAAACTGACGAGAACAGTAGCTCCTCTTCAGTCCAATACACTGTACTTACTGGGAACAGACGGCAGTGCTATTTGCACTGTGTATGGCAATGGGAGCGCAATAGTGACTTTCCTTACCAGAAAACAACTCTTACTCGTAGGACCAGAAATTGCATGTGATTCAACTACATTTAGGACTGGGAAAGAAACGCTAGCTCGACTTACAAGAAACACACTCTGCTTTTGAGGAAAGAGCACTCTTCTACTCTACTGTGTTTCCTATAAGGCCAGAACAGTGAGCTTGCTGAGTACAAAAGAACTGTGCTTCCTACACACATGGGCCATATCTAGTTCAACTCTGCTTAGGAACCTGACAAGAACAGTAGATCCTCTTCAGTCCAATACACTGTACATGCTGGGAACAGAAGCCAGTGCTATTTGCGCTGTGTATGACAATGGGAGCGCAATAGTGACTCTTCTTACCAGAAAACAACTCTTGCTTGTAGGACCAGAAACTGCATGTGATTCAACTCCATTTAGGACTGGGAAACAAACGCTAGCTCGCCTACAAGAAACACACTCTGCTTTTGAGAAAAGAGCACTCTTCTACTCTACTGTGTTTCCTATAGGGCCAGAACAGTGAGCTTGCTCAGAACAAAAGAACTGTGCATCCTACACACACGGGCCCTATCTAGTTCAACTCTGCTTAGGAAACAGACGAGAACAGTAGCTCCTCTTCAGTCCAATACACTGTCCTTGCTGGGCACATACGCGAGTGCTATTTGCACTGTGTCCAACAATGGGAGCACAATAGTTACCCTTCTTACCAGAAAACAACTGTTGTTTATAGGACCAGAAAGTGAATGTCATTCAACTCCATTTAGGACTGGGAAACAAACGCTAGCTCACCATACAAGAAACACACACTTCTTCTTGAGTAAAGTACACTCTTCAACTCTATTGTGATTTCTATCGGGTCTGAACTGTGAGGTTGCTGAGAACAAAAAAACTGTGCTTCCTACACACTCGTGCCATATCTAATTCAACTCTTCTTAGGATCCTGACAAGAACAGTAGATCCTCTTCAGTCTAATACACTGTACATGCTGGGTACAGAAGCCAGGGCTATTTGCCCTCTGTATGACAATGGGAGCGCAATAGTTACTCTTATTACCAGAAAAAACTCTTGCTCGTAGGACCAGAAACTGCATGTGATTCAATTCCATTTAGGACTGGGAAACAAACGCTAGCTCGCCCTACAAGAAACACACTCTGCTTTTGAGAAAAGAGCACTCTTTTATTCTACTGTGTTTTCTATGGTGTCCGAACAGTGAGCTTGCTGAGAACGAATGAACTGTGCTTCCTACACACACGGGCCATATCTCGTTCAACTCTGCTTAGGAAACTGACAAGAACAGTAGCTCCTCTTCAGTCCAATACACTGTACTTGTTGGGAACAGACGCGAGTGCTATTTGCACTGTGTATGGCAAAGGGAGCGCAAAGTGACTCTTCTTACCAGAAAACAACTCTTGCTTGTAGGACCAGAAACTGCATGTGTATTTCAACTCCATTTAGGACTGGGAAACAAATGCTAGCTCGCCTTACAAGAAACACACTCTGCTTTTGAGAAAAGAGCACTCTTCTACTCTACTGTGTTTCCTATGGGCTTCGAACAGTGAGCTTGCTCAGAACAAAAGAACTGTGCTTCCTACACACACGGGCCATATCTAGTTCAACTCTGCTTAGGATCCTGACAAGAACAATAGATCCTCTTCAGTCCAATACACTGTACTTGCTGGGAACAGACGCCAGTGCTATTTGCATTGTGTATGACAATGGGAGCACAATAGTAACTCTTCTTACCACAAAACAATTCTTGCTCGTAGGACCAGAAACAGCATGTGATTCAACTACATTTAGGACTGGGAAACAAACGCTAGCTCGACTTAGAAGAAACACACTCTGCTTTTGAGAAAAGAGCCCTTTTCTACTCTACTGTGTTTCCTATAGGGCCAGAACAGTGAGCTTGCTCAGAACAAAAGAACTGTGCTTCCTACAGACACGGGCCATATCTAGTTCAATTCTCCTTAGGAAACTGACAAGAACAGTAGATCCTCTTCAGTCCAATACACTGTGCTTACTGGGAACAGACGCCAGTGCCATTTGCCCTGTGTAAGACAATGGGAGGCAATAGTGACTCTTCTTACCACAAAACAACTCTTGCCCGTAGGACCAGAAACTGCATGTGATTCAACTCCATTTAGGATTGGGAAACAAACGCTAGCTCGCCTTACAAGAAACACACTCTGCTTTTGAGAATAGGGCACACATCTACTCTACTGTGTTTCCTATGGGGTCCAAACAGTGAGCTTGCTCAGAACAAAAGAACTGTGCTTGCTACATACACGGGTCTTATTTAGTTCAACTCTGCTTAGGAAACTGACAAGAACAGTAGATCCTCATCAGTCCAATACACTGTACTTGCTGGCAACAGACGCTAGAGCTATTTGCACTGTGTATGGCAATGGGAGCACAATAGTGACTTTCCTTACCAGAAAACAACTCTTGCTCGTAGGACCTGAAACTGCATGTGATTCAACTCCATTTAGGACTGGGAAACAAATGCTAGCTCGCCTTACAAAAAACACACTCTGCTTTTGAGGAAAGAGCACACTTCTTCTCTACTGTGTTTCCTATAGGGCCAGAACAGTGAGCTTGCTGAGTACAAAAGAACTGTGCTTCCTACACACATGGGCCATATCTAGTTCAACACTGCTTTGAACCTGACAAGAACAGGAGATCCTCTTCAGTCCAATACACTGTACATGCGGGGAACAGAAGGCAGTGTTATTTGCGCTGTGTATGAAAATGGGAGCGCAATAGTGACTCTTCTTACCAGAAAACAACTCTTGCTTTTAGGACCAGAAACTGCATGTGATTCAACTCCATTTAGGACTGGGAAACAAACGCTAGCTCGCCTTACAAGAAACACACTCTTCTTCTTGAATAAAGTACACTCTTCAATTCTACTGTGATTTCTATGGGGTCCGAACTGTGAGCTTGCTGAGAACAAAAGAACGGTGCTTCCTACACACTCGCGCCATATCTAATTCAACTCTGCTTAGGAAAATGACAAGAACATTAGCTCCTCTTCAGCCCAATACACTGTAATTGCTGGGAACAGATGCGAGGGCTATTTGCACTGTGTATGGCAATGGGAGCACAATAGTGACTTTCCTTACCAAAAAACAACTCTTGCGTGTAGGACCAAAAACTGCATGTGATTCAACTCCATTTAGAACTTGGAAACAAACACTAGCTCGCCTTACATGAAACACACTCTGCTTTTGAGAAAAGAGCACTCTTCTACTCTACTGTGTTTCCTATAGGGCCAGAACAGTGAGCTTGCTCAGAACAAAAGAACTGTGCTTCCTACACACACGGCCATATCTAGTTCAACTCTGTTTAGGAACCTGACAAGAACAGTAGATCCTCTTCAGTCCAATACACTGTACATGCTGGGAACAGAAGCCAGTGCTATTTGCCCTGTGTATGACAATGGGAGCACAATAGTGACTCTTCTTACCAGAAAACATCCCTTGCTCGTAGGAACAGAAACTGCATGTGATTCAACTCCATTTAGGACTGGGAAACAAACTCTAGCTCGCCTTACAAGAAACACACTCTGCTTTAGAGAAAAGAGCACTCTTCTACTCTACTGTGTTTCCTATAGGGCCAGAACAGTGAGCTTGCTCAGAACAAAAGAACTGTGCTTCCTACACACACGGGCCATATCTAGTTCAACTCTGCTTAGGAAACTAACAAGAACAGTAGCTCCTCTTCAGTCCAATACACTGTACTTGCTGGGAACAGACACGAGTGCTATTTGCACTGTGAACAGCAATGGGAGCACAATAGTGACTCTTCTTACCAGAAAACAACTCTTGCTCTTAGGACCAGAAACTGCATGTGATTCAACTCCATTTAGGACTGGGAAACAAACGCTAGCTCGCCTTACAAGAAACATACTCTGCTTTTGAGGAAAGAGCACTCTTCTACTCTACTGTGTTTCCAATAGGGCCAGAACAGTGAGCTTGCTGAGTACAAAAGAACTGTGCTTCCTACACTCATGGATCATGTCTAGTTCAAGTCTGCTTAGGAACCTGACAAGAACAGTAGATCCTCTTCAGTCCAATACACTGTACATGCTGGGATCAGAAGCCAGTGCTATTTGCGCTGTGTATGACAATGGGAGCACAATAGTGACTCTTCTTACCAGAAAACAACTCTTGCTTGTAGGCCCAAAAACTGCATGTGATTCAACTCCATTTAGGACTGGGAAACAAACGCTAGCTCGCCTTACAAGAAACACACTCTGCTTTTGAGAAAAGAGCACTCTTCTACTCTACTGTGTTTCCTATAGGGCCAGAACAGTGAGCTTGCTCAGAACAAAAGAACTGTGCTTCCTACACACACGGGCCATATCTAGTTCAACTCTGCTTAGGAAACTGATAAGAACAGTAGCTCCTCTTCAGTCTAATACACTGCACTTGCTGGGCACATACGCGAGTGCTATTTGCACTGTGTACAGCAATGGGAGCACAATAGTTACTCTTCTTACCAGAAAACAACTCTTGCTTGTAGGACCAGAAACTGCATGTGATTCAACTCCATTTAGGACTGGGAAACAAACGCTAGCTCGCCTTACAAAAAACACACTCTGCTTTTGAGAAAAGAGCACTCTTCTAATCTACTGTGTTTTCTAGGGGGTCTGAACAGTGAGCTTGATCAGAACAAAAGTACTGTGCTTCCTACACACACGGGTGATATCTAGTTCAACTCTGCTTAGGAAACTGACAAGAACAGTAGCTCCTCTTCAGTCCAATACACTGTACTTGCTGGGAACAGACTCCAGTGCTATTTGCACTGTGTATGGCAATGGGAGCTCAAAAGTGACTTTCCTTACCAGAAAACAACTCTTGCTCATAGGACCTGAAACTGCATGTGATTCAACTCCATTTAGGACTGGGAAACAAACGCTAGCTCGCCTTACAAGAAACACACTCTGCTTTTGAGGAAAGAGCACTCTTCTACTTTACTGTGTTTCCAATAGGGCCAGAACAGTGAGCTTGCTGAGTACAAAAGAACTGTGCTTCCTACACACATGGATCATGTCTAGTTCAAGTCTGCTTAGGAACCTGACAAGAACAGTAGATCCTCTTCAGTCCAATACACTGTACATGCCGGGATCAGAAGCCAGTGCTATTTGCGCTGCGTATGACAATGGGAGCGCAATAGTGACTCTTCTTACCAGAAAACAACTCTTGCTTGTAGGCCCAAAAACTGCATGTGATTCAACTCCATTTAGGACTGGGAAACAAACGCTAGCTCGCCTTACAAGAAACACACTCTGCTTTTGAGAAAAGAGCTCTCTTCTACTCTACTGTGTTTCCTATAGGGCCAGAACAGTGAGCTTGCTCAGAACAAAAGAACTGTGCTTCCTACACACACGGGCCATATCTAGTTCAACTCTGCTTAGGAAACTGATAAGAACAGTAGCTCCTCTTCAGTCTAATACACTGCACTTGCTGGGCACATACGCGAGTGCTATTTGCACTGTGTACAGCAATGGGAGCACAATAGTTACTCTTCTTACCAGAAAACAACTCTTGCTTGTAGGACCAGAAACTGCATGTGATTCAACTCCATTTAGGACTGGGAAACAAACGCTAGCTCGCCTTACAAGAAACACACTCTTCTTCTTGAGTAAAGTACACTCTTCAATTCTACTGTGATTTCTATTGGGTCCGAACTGTGAGCTTGCTGAGAACAAAAGAACGGTGCTTCCTACACACTCGCTCCATATCTAATTCAACTCTGCTTAGGAAAATGACAAGAACATTAGCTCCTCTTCAGCCCAATACACTGTACTTGCTGGGAACAGATGCGAGTGCTATTTGCACTTTGTATGGCAATGGGAGCGCAATAGTGACTTTCCTTACCAGAAAACAACTCATGCATGTAGGACCAAAAACTGCATGTGATTCAACTCCATTTAGAACTTGGAAACAAACACTAGCTCGCCTTACAAGAAACACACTCTGCTTTTGAGAAAAGAGCACTCTTCTACTCTACTGTGTTTCCTGTGGGGTCAAAAGTGAGCTTGGTCAAAACAAAAGAAGTGTGCTTCCTACACACACGGGCCATATCTAGTTCAACTCTGCTTAGGAAACTGACAAGAACAGTAGATCCTCTTCAGTCCAATACACTGTACTTACGGGAAACAGACGCCAGTGCTATTTGCCCTGTGTATGACAAAGGGAGCGCAATAGTGACTCTTCTTACCAGAAAACAACTCTTGCTCGTAGGACCAGAAACTGCATGTGATTCAACTCCATTTAAAATTGGGAAACAAATGCCAGCTCTCCTTACAAGAAACACACTCTGCTTTTGAGAATAGGGCACACACCTACTCTACTGTGTTTCCTATGGGGTCCAAACAGTGAGCTTGCTCAGAACAAATGAAATGTGCTTCCTACACACACGGGTCATATCTAGTTCAACTCTGATTAGGAAACTGACAAGAACAGTAGCTCCTCTTCAGTCCAATACACTATACTTGCTGGGAACAGACACAAGTGCTATTTGCACTGTGTATGACAATGGGAGCGCAATAGTCACTTTTCTTACCAGAAAAAACTTTTGCTTGTAGGACCAGAAACTGCATGTGATTCAAATCCATTTAGGACTGGGAAGCAAACGCTAGCTCGCCTTACAAGAAACACACTCTGCTGTTGAGAATAGGGCACACATCTACTCTACTGTGTTTCCTATGGGGTCTAAACAGTGAGCTTGCTCAGAACAAAAGAACTGTGCTTCCTACACACACGGGCCATATCTAGTTCAATTCTGCTTAGGAAACTGACAAGAACAGTAGATCCTCTTCAGTCCAATACACTGTACTTGCTGGGAACAGACACCAGTGCTATTTGCACTTTGTATGACAATGGGAGCCCAACAGTGACTTTTCTTACCAGAAAAAACTCTTGCTTCTAGGACCAGAAACTGCATGTGATTCAAATCCATTTAGGACTGGGAAGCAAACGCTAGCTCGCCTTACCAGAAACACACTCTGCTTTTGAGAAAAGAGCACTCTTATACTCTACTGTGTTTCCTATGGTGTCCGAACAGTGAGCATGCTCAGAACAAAAGAACTGTGCTTCCTATACACACGGGCCATATCTAGTTCAACTCTGCTTAGGAAACTGACGAGAACAGTAGCTCCTCTTCAGTCCAATACACTGTACTTGCTGGGAACAGACGCGAGTGCTCTTTGCACTGTGTATGGCATTGGGAGCGCAATAGTGACTCTTTTTACCAGAAAACAACTCTTGCTCGTAGGACCAGAAACTGCATGTGATTCAACTCCATTTAGGTCTGGGAAACAAATGCTAGCTCGCCTTACATGAAACACACTCTGCTTTTGAGAAAAGAGCACTCTTCTACTCTACTCTGTTTCCTATAGGGCCAGAACAGTGAGCTTGCTCAGACCAAAAGAACTGTGCTTCCTACACACATGGGCCATATCTAGTTCAACTCTGCTTAGGAAACTGACGAGAACAGCAGCTCCTCTTCAGTCCAATACACTGTACTTGCTGGGAACAGATGCGAGTGCTATTTGCACTGTGTTTGGCAATGAGAGCGCAATAGTGACTTTCCTTACCAGAAAACAGCTCTTGCGCGTAGGACCAAAAACTGCATGTGATTCAACTCCATTTAGGACTGGGAAACAAACGCTAGCTTGCCTTACAAGAAACACACTGTGCTTTTTAGAAAAGAGCACTCTTCTACTCTACTGTGTTTCCTATAGGGTCAGAACAGAGAGCTTGCTCAGAACAAAAGATCTGTGCTTCCTACACACACGGGCCATATCTAATTCAACTCTGATTAGGAAACTGACGAGAACAGTAGCTCATCTTCAGTCCAATACACTGTACTTGCTGGGAACAGATGCAAGTGCAATTTGCACTGTGTACAGCAATGGGAGCACAATAGTGACTCTTCTTACCAGAAAAAAACTCTTGCTCTTAGGACCAGTAACTGCATTTGATTCAACTCCATTTAGAACTGGGAAAAAAAACACTAGCTCGACTTACAAGAAACACACTCTGCTTTTGAGAAAAGAGCACTCTTCTACTCTACTGTATTTCCTATGGAGTCCGAACAGTGAGCTTGCTCAGAACAAAAGAAATGTACTTCCTGCACACATGGCCATATCTAGTTCAATTCTGCTTGGGAAACTGACAAGAACAGTAGATCCTCTTCAGTGCAATACACTGTACATGCTGGGAAAAGAAACCAGTGCTATTTGCCCTGTGTATGACAATGGGAGCACAATAGTGACTCTTCTTACCAGAAAACATCCCTTGCTCGTAGGAACAGAAACTGCATGTGTTTCAACTCCATTTAGTACTTGGAAACAAACACTAGCTCGCCTTACAAGAAACACACTCTGCTTTTGAGAAAAGAGCACTCTGCTACTCTACTGTGTTTCCTACAGGGCCAGAACAGTGAGCTTGCTCAGAAAAAAAGAACTGTGCTTCCTACACACACGGGCTATATCTAGTTCAACTCTGCATAGGAAACTGACAAGAACAGAAGATCCTCCTCAGTCCAATACACTGTACATGCTGGGAAAAGACGCCAGTGCTATTTGCGCTGTGTATGACATTGCGAGCGCAATAGTGACTCTTATTACCAGAAAACCACTCTTGCTTGTAGGACCAGAAACTGCATGTGATTCAACTCCATTTAGGTCTGGGAAGCAAACGCTATCTAGCCTTACAAGAAACACACTCTGCTTTTGAGAAAAGAGCACTGAGTTTCCTATGGGGTCCGCACAGTGAGCTTGCTCAGAACAAAAGATCTTTGCTTCTTATACACACGGGCCATATCTAGTTCAACTCTGCTTAGGAAACTGACAATAACAGTAGCTCCTCTTCAGTCCAATACACTGTACTTGCTGGGAACAGACGCCAGTGCTATTTGCACTTTGTATGACAATGGGAGCCCAATAGTGACTTTTCTTACCAGAAAAAACTCTTGCTTCTAGGACCAGAAACTGCATGTGACCAAATCCATTTAGGACTGGGAAGCAAACGCTAGCTCGCCTTACAAGAAACACACTCTGCTTTTGAGAAAAGAGCACTCTTCTACTCTACTGTGTTTCCTATGGGGTCCGAACAGTGAGCATGCTCAGAACAAAAGAACTGTGCTTCCTATACACACGGGCCATATCTAGTTCAATTCTGCTTAGGAAACTGACAAGAACAGTAGATCCCCTTCAGTCCAATACACTGTACTTGCTGGGAATAGACGCGAGTGCTATTTGCACTGTGTTCGGCATTGGGAGCGCAATAGTGACTCTTTTTACCAGAAAACAACTCTTGCTCTTAGGACCAGAAACTGCATGTGATTCAACTCCACTTAGGACTGGGAAACAAACGGTAGCTTGCCTTACAAGAAACAAGCTCTACTTTTGAGAAAAGGGCACACTTCTACTCTACTGTGTTTTCTATAGGGCCAGAACAGTGAGCTTGCTTAGAACAAAAGAACTGTGCTTCCTACACACGGGCCATATCTAGTTCAACTCTGCTTAGGAAACTGACGAGAACAGTAGCCCCTCTTCAGTCCAATACACTGTACTTGCTGGGAACAGACGCGAGTGCTATTTGCACTGTGTACAGCAATGGGAGCACAATAGTGACTCTTCTTACCAGAAAAAACTCTTGCTCGTAGGACCAGAAACTGCATGTGATTCAAATCCATTTAGGACGGGGAAACAAACGCTAGCTCGCCTTACAAGAAACACACTCTGTTTTGAGAAAAGAGTACTCTTCTACTTTACTGTGTTTCCTATAGGGCCAGAACAGTGAGCTTGCTCAGAACAAAAGAACTGTGCTTCCTACACACACGGGCCATATCTAGTTCAACTCTGCTTAGGAAACTGACAAGAACAGTAGGTCCTCTTCAGTCCAATACACTGTACTTGATTGGAACAGACGCAAGTGCTATTTGCACTGTGTATGGCAATGGGAGCGCAATAGTGACTCTTCTTACCAAAAAACAACTCTACTCATAGGAACAGAAACTGCATGTGATTCAACTTCATTTACGACTGGGAAACAAAAGCTAGCTCGCCTTACAAGAAACACACTCTGCTTTTGAGAAAAGAGTACTCTTCTACTCTACTTTGTTTCCAAGGGGTCCGAACAGTGAGCTTGCTCAGAACAAATGAACTGTGCTTATACACACACGGGCCATATCTAGTTCAAGTCTGCTTAGGAAACTGACAAGAACAGTAGCTCCTCTTCAATCAAATACACTGTACTTGCTGAGAGCAGACGCGAGTGCTATTTGCACTGTGTATGGCAATGGGAGCGCAATAGTGACTCTTCTTACCAGAAAACAACTCTTGCTCTTAGGACCAGAAACTGCATGTGATTCAACTCCATTTAGGACTGGGAAGCAAACGCTGGGTCGCCTTACACTAAACACACTCTGCTTTTGAGAAAAGAGCCCTCCTCTACTCTACTGTGTTTCCTATGGGGTCCGAACAGTGAGCTTGCTCAGAACAAAAGAACTGTGCTTCTTACACACACGGGCCATATCTAGTTCAACTCTGTTTAGGAAACTGATGAGAACAGTAGCTCCTCTTCAGTCCAATACACTGTACTTGCTGGGAACAGACAGGAGTGCTTTTTGCACTGTGTACGGCAATGGGAGCACAATAGTGACTCTTCTTACAAGAAAACAACTCTTGCTCGTAGGACCAGAAACTGCATTTCATTCAATCCACTTAGGACTGGGAAACAAACGCTAGCTCACCTTACAAGAAACATGCTCTGCTTTTGAGAATAGGGCACACATCTACTCTACTGTGTTTCTTATGGGGTCCGAACAGTGAGCTTGCTGAAAACAAAAGAACTGTGCTTCCTACACACACGGGCCATATCTAGTTCAATTCTGCTTAGGAAACTGACAAGAACAGTAGATCCTCTTCAGTGCAATACACTGTACATGCTGGGAAAAGAAGCCAGTCCTATTTGCCCTGTGTATGACAATGGGAGCACAATAGTGACTCTTCTTACCAGAAAACATCTCTTGCTCGTAGGAACAGAAACTGCATGTGATTCAACTCCATTTAGTACTTGGAAACAAACGCTAGCTCGCCTTACAAGAAACACACTCTTCTTCTTGAGTAAAGTACACTCTTCAATTCTACTGTGATTTCTATGGGGTCCGAACTGTGAGCTTGCTTAGAAGAAAAGAACGGTGCTTCCTACACACTCGCGCCATATCTAATACAACTCTGCTTAGGAAAATGACAAGAACATTAGCTCCTCTTCAGCCCAATACACTGTACTTGCTGGGAACAGATGCGAGGCCTATTTGCACTGTGTATGGCAATGGGAGCGCAATAGTGACTTTCCTTACCAAAAAACAACTCTTGCGTGTAGGACCAAAAACTGCATGTGATTCAACTCCATTTAGAACTTGGAAACAAACACTAGGTCGCCTTACATGAAACACACTCTGCTTTTGAGAAAACAGCACTCTTCTACTCTACTGTGTTTCCTATAGGGCCAGAACAGTGAGCTTGCTCAGAACAAAAGAACTGTGCTTCCTACACACACGGCCATATATAGTTCAACTCTGTTTAGGAACCTGACAAGAACAGTAGATCCTCTTCAGTCCAATACACTGTACATGCTGGGAACAGACGCCAGTGCTATTTGCCCTGTGTATGACAATGGGAGCACAATAGTGACCTTCTTACCAGAAAACAACTCTTGCTGGTAGGACCAGAAACTGCATGTGATTCAACTCCATTTAGGACTGGGAAACAAACTCTAGCTCGCCTTACAAGAAACACACTCTGCTTTAGAGAAAAGAGCACTCTTCTACTCTACTGTGTTTCCTATAGGGCCAGAACAGTGAGCTTGCTCAGAACAAAAGAACTGTGCTTCCTACACACACGGGCCATATCTAGTTCAATTCTCCTTAGGAAACTGACAAGAACAGTAGATAATCTTCAGTCCAATACACTGCACTTACTGGAAACAGACGCCTGTGCTATTTGCCCTGTGTATGACAATGGGAGCATAATAGTGACTCTTCTTACCAGAAAACAACTCTTGCTCGTAGGACCAGAAACTGCATGTGATTCAACTCCGTTTAGGGTTGGGAAACAAATGCTAGATCGCCTTACAAGAAACACACTCTGCTTTTGAGAATAGGGCACACATCTACTCTACTGTGTTTCTTATGGGGTTCAAACAGTGAGCTTGCTCAGAACAAAAGAACTGTGCTTCCTACACACACGGGTCATATCTAGTTCAACTCTGCTTAGGAAACTGAAAAAAACCGTAACTCCTCTTCAGTCCAATACACTGTACTTGCTGGGAACAGACTCCAGTGCTATTTGCACTGTGTATGGCAATGGGAGCTCAAAAGTGACTTTCCTTACCAGAAAACAACTCTTGCTCGTAGGACCTGAAACTGGATATGATTCAACTACATTTAGGACTGGGAAACAAACGCTAGCACGCCTTACAAGAAACACACTCTGCTTTTGAGGAAAGAGCACTCTTCTACTCTACTGTGTTTCCAATAGGGCCAGAACAGTGAGCTTGCTGAGTACAAAATAACTGTGCTTCCTACACACATGGATCATATCTAGTTCAAGTCTGCTTAGGAACCTGACAAGAACAGTAGATCCTCTTCAGTCCAATACACTGTACATGCTGGGATCAGAAGCCAGTGCTATTTGCGCTGTGTATGACAATGGGAGCGCAATAGTGACTCTTCTTACCAGAAAACAATTCTTGCTTGTAGGCCCAAAAACTGCATGTGATTCAACTCCATTTAGGACTGGGAAACAAACGCTAGCTCGCCTTACAAGAAACACACTCTGCTTTTGAGAAAAGAGCACTCTTCTACTCTACTGTGTTTCCTATAGGGCCAGAACAGTGAGCTTGCTCAGAACAAAAGAACAGTGCTTCCTACACACACGGGCCATATCTAGTTCAACTCTGCTTAGGAAACTGATGAGAACAGTAGCTCCTCTTCAGTCTAATACACTGCACTTGCTGGGCACATACGCGAGTGCTATTTGCACTGTGTACAGCAATGGGAGCGCAATAGTTACTCTTCTTACCAGAAAACAACTCTTGCTTGTAGGACCAGAAACTGCATGTGATTCAACTCCATTTAGGACTGGGAAACAAACGCTAGCTCGCCTTACAAGAAACACACTCTTCTTCTTGAGTAAAGTACACTCTTCAATTCTACTGTGATTTCTATTGGGTCCGAACTGTGAGCTTGCTGAGAACAAAAGAACGGTGCTTCCTACACACTCGCTCCATATCTAATTCAACACTGCTTAGGAAAATGACAAGAACATTAGCTCCTCTTCAGCCCAATACACTGTACTTGCTGGGAACAGATGCGAGTGCTATTTGCACTGTGTATGGCAATGGGAGCGCAATAGTGACTTTCCTTACCAGAAAACAACTCTTGCGTGTAGGACCAAAAACTGCATGTGATTCAACTCCATTTAGAACTTGGAAACAAACACTAGCTCGCCTTACAAGAAACACACTCTGCTTATGAGAAAATAGCACTCTTCTACTCTACTGTGTTTCCTGTGGGGTCAAAAGTGAGCTTGGTCAGAACACAAGAAGTGTGCTTCCTACACACACGGGCCATATCTAGTTCAACTCTGCTTAGGAAACTGACAAGAACAGTAGATCCTCTTCACTCCAATACACTGTACTTACTGGAAACAGACGCCAGTGCTATTTGCCCTGTGTATGACAATGGGAGCGCAATAGTGACTCTTCTTACCACAAAACAACTCTTGCTCGTAGGACCAGAAACTGCATGTGATTCAATTCCATTTAGGATTGGGAAACAAAAGCTAGCTCGCCTTACAAGAAACACACTCTGCTTTTGAGAATAGGGCCCACATCTTCTCTACTGTGTTTCCTATGGGGTCCGAACAGTGAGCTTGCTCAGAACAAAAGAACTGTGCTTCCTACACACACGGTCCATATCTAGTTCAACTCTGCCTAGGAAACTGACAAGAACAGTAGCTCCTCTTCAGTCCAATACACTGTACTTACTGGGAAGAGACGCTAGTCCTATTTGTACTGTGTACGGCAATGGGAGCACAATAGTGACTCTTCTTACCAGAAAACAACTCTTGCTCTTAGGACCAGAAACTGCATTTGATTCAATCCACTTAGGACTGGGAAACAAACCCTAGCTCGCCTTACAAGAAACTCGCTCTGCTTTGGAGAATAGGGCACACATCTTCTGTACTGTGTTTCCTATGGGGTCCAAACTGTGAACTTGCTCAAAACAGTAGAATTGTGCTTCCTGCACACACGGGTCATATCTAGTTCAACTCTGCTTAGGAAACTGACAAGAACAGTAGCTCCTCTTCAGTCCAATACACTGTACTTGCTGGGAACAGACGCGAGTGCTATTTGCACTGTGTATGGCAATGGGAGCGCAATAGTGACTTTCCTTACCAGAAAACAACTCTTGCTCGTAGGAACTGAAACTGCATGTGATTCAACTCCATTTAGTACTGGGAAACAAACGCTAGCTCGCCTTGCAAGAAACACACTCTGCTTTTGTGAAAAGAGCACTCCTCTACTCTACTGTGTTTTCTATGTGGTCCGAACAGTGAGCTTGCTCAGAACAAAAGAACTGTGCTTCCTACACACACGGGCCATATCTAGTTCAACTCTGCTTAGGAAACTGACAAGAACTGTAGCTCCTCTTCAGACCAATACACTGTACTTGCTGGAAACATATGCGAGTGCTATTTGTACTGTGTATGGCAATGGGAGCGCAATAGTGACTCTTCTTACCAGAAAACAACTCATGCTCGTAGGACCAGAAATTGCATGTGATTCAACTCCATTTAGGACTGAGAAACAAACGCCAGCTCGCCTTACAAGAAACACACTCTGCTTTTGAGAATAGGGCACACATCTCCTCTACTGTGTTTCCTGTGGGTTCCAAACATTGAACTTGCTCAGAACAAAAGAACTGTGCTTCCTACACATGGGTCATATCTAGTTCAACTCTGCTTAGAAAACTGACAAGAACAGTAGCTCCTCTTCAGACCAATATACTGTACTTGCTGGAAACAGACGCGAGTGCTATTTGTACTGTGTATGGCAATGGGAGCACAATAGTGACTCTTCTTACCAGAAAACAACTCTTGCTCGTAGGACCAGAAACTGCATGTGATTCAACTCCATTTAAAATTGGGAAACAAATGCCAGCTCGCCTTACAAGAAACACACTCTGCTTTTGAGAATAGGGCACACACCTACTCTACTGTGTTTCCTATGGGGTCCAAACAGTGAGCTTGCTCAGAACAAATGAAATGTGCTTCCTACACACACGGGTCATATCTAGTCCAACTCTGATTAGGAATCTGACAAGAACAGTAGCTCCTCTTCAGTCCAATACACTATACTTGCTGGGAACAGACACAAGTGCTATTTGCACTGTGTATGACAATGGGAGCGCAATAGTCACTTTTCTTACCAGAAAAAACTTTTGCTTGTAGGACCAGAAACTGCATGTGATTCAAATCCATTTAGGACTGGGAAGCAAACGCTAGCTCGCCTTACAAGAAACACACTCTGCTTTTGAGAATAGGGCACACATCTACTCTACTGTGTTTCCTATGCGGTCCAAACAGTGAGCTTGCTCAGAACAAAAGAACTGTGCTTCCTACACACACGGTCCATATCTAGTTCAACTCTGCCTTGGAAACTGACAAGAACAGTAGCTCCTCTTCAGTCCAATACACTGTACTTACTGGGAAGAGACGCTAGTCCTATTTGTACTGTGTACGGCAATGGGAGCACAATAGTGACTCTTCTTACCAGAAAACAACTCTTGCTCTTAGGACCAGAAACTGCATTTGGTTCAATCCACTTAGGACTGGGAAACAAACGCTAGCTCGCCTTACAAGAAACTCACTCTGCTTTGGAGAATAGGGCACACATCTTCTCTACTGTGTTTCCTATGGGGTCCAAACAGTGAGCTTGCTCAAAACAATAGAATTGTGCTTCCTGCACACACGGGTCATATCTAGTTCAACTCTGCTTAGGAAACTGACAAGAACAGTAGCTCCTCTTCAGTCCAATACACTGTACTTGCTGGGAACAGACGCGAGTGCTATTTGCACTGTGTATGGCAATGGGAGCGCAATAGTGACTTTCCTTACCAGAAAACAACTCTTGCTCGTAGGAACTGAAACTGCATGTGATTCAACTCCATTTAGTACTGGGAAACAAACGGTAGCTCGCCTTACAAGAAACACACTCTGCTTTTGAGAAAAGAGCACTCCTCTACTCTACGGTGTTTCCTATAGGGCCAGAACAGTGAGCTTGCTCAGAACAGAAGAAATGTGCTTCATACACACACGGGCCATATCTAGTTCAACTCTGCTTAGGAACCTGACAAGAACAGTAGATCCTCTTCAGTCCAATACACTGTACATGCTGGGAACAAATGCCAGTGCTATTTACCCTGTGTATGACAATGGGAGCGCAATAGTGACTCTTCTTACCAGAAAAAACTCTTCCACGTAGGACCAGAAACTGCATGTGATTCTAATCCATTTAGGACGGGGAAACAAACGCTAGCTCGCCTCACAAGAAACACACTCTGTTTTGAGAAAAGAGAACTCTTCTACTCTACTGTGTTTCCTATAGGGCCAGAACAGTGAGCTTGCTCAGAACAGAAGAAATGTGCTTCATACACACACGGGCCATATCTAGTTCAACTCTGCTTAGGAACCTGACAAGAACAGTAGATCCTCTTCAGTCCAATACACTGTACATGCTGGGAACAAATGCCAGTGCTATTTGCCCTGTGTATGACAATGGGAGCGCAATAGTGACTCTTCTTACCAGAAAAAACTCTTCCACGTAGGACCAGAAACTACATGTGATTCTAATCCATTTAGGACGGTGAAACAAACGCTAGCTCGCCTCACAAGAAACACACTCCGTTTTGAGAAAAGAGTACTCTTCTACTCTACTGTGTTTCCTATAGGGCCAGAACAGTGAGCTTGCTCAGAACAGAAGAAATGTGCTTCATACACACACGGGCCATATCTAGTTCAACTCTGCTTAGGAACCTGACAAGAACAGTAGATCCTCTTCAGTCCAATACACTGTACATGCGAGGAACAAATGCCAGTGCTATTTGCCCTGTGTATGACAATGGGAGCCCAATAGTGACTTTCCTTACCAGAATACAACTCTTGCTCGTAGGACCAGAAACTGCATGAGATTCAACTCTGTTTCTGACTGGGAAACAAACAATAGCCAACCTTACAAGAAACACACTCTGCTTTTGAGAAAAGAGCACTCTTCTTCTCTACTATGTGTCCTAAGGGTTCCGAACAGTGAGCTTGCTCAGAACAAAAGAACTGTGCTTCCTACGCACACGGGCCATATCTAGTTCAACTCTGCTTAGGAAACTGTCAAGAACAGTAGCTTCTCTTCAGTCCAATACACTGTGCTTGCTGGGAACAGACGCAAGTGCTATTTGCACTGTGTATGTCAATGGGAGCGCAATAGTGACTTTCCTTACCAGAAAACAACTCTTCCTCGTAGGACCAAAAACTGCCTGTGATTCAACTCCATTTAGGACTAGGAAACAAACACTAGCTCGCCTTACAAGAAACACACTCTGCTTTTGAGAAAAGAGCTGTCTTCTACTCTACTGTGTTTCCTATAGGGCCAGAACAGTGAGCTTGCTCAGAACAAAGAACTGTGCTTCCTACACACATGGGCCATATCTAGTTCAACTCTGCTTAGGAAACTGACAAGAACAGTAGCTCCTCTTCAGTCCAATACACTGTACTTGCTGGGAACAGACGCGAGTGCTATTTGCACTGTGTATGGCAATGGGAGCGCAATAGTGACTTTCCTTACCAAAAAACAACTCTTGCTCGTAGGACCTGAAACTGCATGTGATTCAACTCCATTTAGGACTGGGAAACAAACGCTAGCTCGCCTTACAAAAAACACACTCTGCTTTTGAGGAAAGAGCACTCTTCTACTCTACTGTGTTTCCTATAGGGCCAGAACAGTGAGCTTGCTCAGAACAAAGAACTGTGCCTCCTACACACATGGGCCATATCTAGTTCAACTCTGCTTAGGAAACTGACAAGAACAGTAGCTCCTCTTCAGTCCAATACACTGTACTTGCTGGGAACAGACGCGAGTGCTATTTGCACTGTGTATGGCAATGGGAGCGCAATAGTGACTTTCCTTACCAAAAAACAACTCTTGCTCGTAGGACCTGAAACTGCATATGATTCAACTCCATTTAGGACTGGGAAACAAACGCTAGCTCGCCTTACAAGAAACACACTCTGCTTTTGAGAAAAGAGCACTCTACTACTCTACTGTGTTTCCTATAGGGCCAGAACAGTGAGCTTGCTCAGAACAGAAGAAATGTGCTTCATACACACACGGGCCATATCTAGTTCAACTCTGCTTAGGAAACTGACAAGAACAGTAGATCTTCTTCAGTCCAATACACTGTACATGCTGGGAACAGACGCTAGTGCTGTTTGCACTGTGTATGGCAAAAGGAGCACAATAGTGACTTTCCTTACCAGAAAACAACTCTTGTTCGTAGGACCAGAAACTGCATGAGATCCAACTCCGTTTCTGACTGGGAAACAAACAAGAGCCAGCCTTACAAGAAACACACTCTGCTTTTGAGAAAAGAGCTGTCTTCTACTCTACTGTTTTTCCTATAGGGCCAGTACAGTGAGCTTGCTCAGAACAAAAGAACTGTACTTCCTACACAAATGGCTATATCCAGTTCAATTCTGCTTAGGAAACTGACAAGAACAGTAGCTCCTCTTCAGTCCAATACACTGTACTTGCTGGGAACAGATGCGAGTGCTATTTGCCCTGTGTATGACAATGGGAGCACAATAGTGACTCTTCTTACCAGAAAACATCTCTTGCTCGTAGGAACAGAAACTGCATGTGTTTCAACTCCATTTAGTACTTGGAAACAAACACTAGCTCGCCTTACAAGAAACACACTCTGCTTTTGAGAAAAGAGCACTCTGCTACTCTAAAGTGTTTCCTATAGGGCCAGAACAGTTAGCTTGCTCAGAACAAAAGAACTGTGCTTCCTACACACACGGGCTATATCTAGTTCAACTCTGCATAGGAAACTGACAAGAACAGTAGCTCCTCTTCAGTCCAATACACTGTACTTGCTGGGAACAGATGCGAGTGCTATTTGCCCTGTGTATGACAATGGGAGCACAATAGTGACTCTTCTTACCAGAAAACCACTCTTGCTTGTAGGACCAGAAACTGCATGTGATTCAACTCCATTTAGGTCTGGGAAGCAAACGCTATCTAGCCTTACAAGAAACACACTCTGCTTTTGAGAAAAGAGCACTGAGTTTCCTATGGGGTCCGCACAGTGAGCTTGCTCAGAACAAAAGAGCTGTGCTTCCTATACACACGGGCCATATCTAGTTCAACTCTGCTTAGGAAACTGACAATAACAGTAGCTCCTCTTCAGTCCAATACACTGTACTTGCTGGGAAAAGACGCCAGTGCTATTTGCACTTTGTATGACAATGGGAGCCCAATAGTGACTTTTCTTACCAGAAAAAACTCTTGCTTCTAGGACCAGAAACTGCATGTGACCAAATCCATTTAGGACTGGGAAGCAAACGCTAGCTCGCCTTACAAGAAACACCCTCTGCTTTTGAGAAAAGAGCACTCTTCTACTCTACTGTGTTTCCTATGGGGTCCGAACAGTGAGCATGCTCAGAACAAAAGAACTGTGCTTCCTATACACACGTGCCATATCTAGTTCAATTCTGCTTAGGAAACTGACAAGAACAGTAGATCCCCTTCAGTCCAATACACTGTACTTGCTGGGAAAAGACGCGAGTGCTAATTGCACTGTGTTCGGCATTGGGAGCGCAATAGTGACTCTTTTTACCAGAAAACAACTCTTGCTCGTAGGACCAGAAACTGCATGTGATTCAACTCCACTTAGGACTGGGAAACAAACGCTAGCTTGCCTTACAAGAAACAAGCTCTACTTTTGAGAAAAGGGCACACTTCTACTCTACTGTGTTTCCTATAGGGCCAGAACAGTGAGCTTGCTTAGAACAAAAGAACTGTGCTTCCTACACACGGGCCATATGTAGTTCAACTCTGCTTAGGAAACTGACGAGAACAATAGCCCCTCTTCAGTCCAATACACTGTACTTGCTGGGAACAGACGCGAGTGCTATTTGCACTGTGTACAGCAATGGGAGCCCAATAGTGACTCTTCTTACCAGAAAAAACTCTTGCTCGTAGGACCAGAAACTGCATGTGATTCAAATCCATTTAGGACGGGGAAACAAACGCTAGCTCGCCTTACAAGAAACACACTCTGTTTTGAGAAAAGAGTACTCTTCTACTCTACTGTGTTTCCTATAGGGCCAGAACAGTGAGCTTGCTCAGAACAAAAGAACTGTGCTTCCTACACACACGGGCCATATCTAGTTCAACTCTGCTTAGGAAACTGACAAGAACAGTAGGTCCTCTTCAGTCCAATACACTGTACATGCTGGGAACAGACACTAGTGCTATTTGCACTGTGTATGGCAAAAGGAGCACAATAGTGACTTTCCTTACCAGAAAACAACTCTTGCTCGTAGGACCAGAAACTGCATGAGATTCAACTCCGTTTCTGACTGGGAAACAAACAAGAACCAGCCTTACAAGAAACACACTCTGCTTTTGAGAAAGGAGCACTCTTGTTCTCTACTATGTGTCCTATGGGTTCCGAACAGTGAGCTTGCTCCGAACAAAAGAACTGTGCTTCCTACGCACACGGGCCACATCTAGTTCAACTCTGCTTAGGAAACTGTCAAGAACAGTAGCTCCTCTTCAGTCCAATACACTGTACTTGCTGGGAACAGACGCAAGTGCTGTTTGCACTGTGTGTGTCAATGGGAGTGCAATAGTGACTTTCCTTACCAGAAAACAACTCTTGCTCCTAGGACCAAAAACTGCATGTGATTCAACTCCATTTAGGACTGGGAAACAAACGCTAGCTCGCCTTACAAGAAAGACACTCTGCTTTTGAGAAAAGAGCTGTCTTCTACTCTACTGTGTTTCCTATAGGGCCAGTACAGTGAGCTTGCTCAGAACAAAAGAACTGTACTTCCTACACAAATGGCTATATCCAGTTCAATTCTGCTTAAGAAACTGAAGAGAACAGTAGCTCCTCTTCAGTCAAATACACTGTACTTGCTGGGAACAGATGCGAGTGCTATTTGCACTGTGTTTGGCAATGGGAGCGCAATAGTGACATTCCTTACCAGAAAACAGTTCTTGCGCGTAGGACCAAAAACTGCATGTGATTCAACTCCATTTAGGACTGGGAAACAAACGCTAGCTTGCCTTACAAGAAACACACTGTGCTTTTTAGAAAACAGCACTCTTCTACTCTACTGTGTTTCCTATAGGGTCAGAACAGAGAGCTTGCTCAGAACAAAAGATCTGTGCTTCCTACACATACGGGCCACATCTAGTTCAACTCTGATTAGGAAACTGACGAGAACAGTAGCTCATCTTCAGTCCAATACACTGTACTTGCTGGGAACAGATGCGAGTGCAATTTGCACTGTGTACGGCAATGGGAGCACAATAGTGACTCTTCTTACCAGAAAACAACTCTTGCTCTTAGGACCAGTAACTGCATTTGATTCAACTCCATTTAGGACTGGGAAAAAAAAACACTAGCTCGACTTACAAGAAACACACTCTGCTTTTGAGAAAAGAGCACTCTTCTACTCTACTGTATTTCCTATGGGGTCCGAACAGTGAGCTTGCTCAGAACAAAAGAAATGTACTTCCTGCACACATGGCCATATCTAGTTCAATTCTGCTTGGGAAACTGACAGGAACAGTAGATCCTCTTCAGTGCAATACACTGTACATGCTGGGAAAAGAATCCAGTGATATTTGCCCTGTGTATGACAATGGGCGCACAATAGTGACTCTTCTTACCAGAAAACATCTCTTGCTCATAGGAACAGAAACTGCATGTGTTTCAACTCCATTTAGTACTTGGAAACAAACACTAGCTCGCCTTACAAGAAACACACTCTGCTTTTGAGAAAAGAGCACTCTGCTACTCTACTGTGTTTCCTATAGGGCCAGAACAGTGAGCTTGCTCAGAACAAAAGAACTGTGCTTCCTACACACACGGGCTATATCTAGTTCAACTCTGCATAGGAAACTGACAAGAACAGTAGATCCTCCTCAGTCCAATACACTGTACATGCTGGGAAAAGACGCCAGTGCTATTTGCCCTGTGTATGACAATGCGAGCGCAATAGTGACTCTTCTTACCAGAAAACCACTCTTGCTTGTAGGACCAGAAACTGCATGTGATTCAACTCCATTTAGGTCTGGGAAGCAAACGCTATCTAGCCTTACAAGAAACACACTCTGCTTTTGAGAAAAGAGCACTGAGTTTCCTATGGGGTCCGCACAGTGAGCTTGCTCAGAACAAAAGAGCTGTGCTTCCTATACACACGGGCCATATCTAGTTCAACTCTGCTTGGGAAACTGACAAGAACAGTACCTCCTCTTCAGTCCAATACACTGTACTTGCTGGGAACAGACATGAGTGCTATTTGTGCTGTGAATGGCAATGGGAGCGCAATAGTGACTTTCCTTACCAGAAAACAATTCTTGCTCGTATGAACAAAAACTGCATGTGATTAAACTCCATTTAGGGGTGGGAAACAAACGCTAGCTCACCTTACAAGAAACACACTCTGCTTTTAAGAAAAGAGCACTCTTCTCTCTACTGTGTTTCCTATGGGGTTCAAACAGTGAGCTTGCTCAGAACAAAAGAACTGTGCTTCTTACACACACGGGCCATATCTTCTTCAATTCTGCTTAGGAAACTGACAAGAACAGTAGCTCCTCTTCAGTCCAATACACTGTACATGCTGGGAACAGACGCCAGTGCTATTTGCCCTGTGTATGACATTGGGAGGGCAATAGTGACTCTTCTTACTAGAAAACAACTCTTGCTTGTAGGACCAGAACCTGCATGGGATTCAACTCCATTTAGGACTGGGAAACAAATGCCAGCTCGCCTTACAAGAAACACACTCTGCTTTTGAGAAAAGAGCACTCTTCTACTCTACTGTGTTTCCCATGGTGTCCGAACAGTGCGCTTGCTCAGAAAAAAAGAACTGTGCTTCCTACACACACGGGCCATATCTAGTTCAACTATGCTTAGGAAACTGACAAGAACAGTAGCTCCTCTTCAGTCAAATACACTGTACTTGCTGGGAACAGACGCGAGGGCTATTTGCATTGTGTATTTCAAAGGGAGCGCAATAGTGACACTTCTAACCAGAAAACAACTCTTGCTCGTAGGACCATGAACTGCATGTGTATTTCAACTCCATTTTGGACTGGGAACAAACGCTAGCTCGCCTTACAAGAAACACACTCTGCTTTTGAGAAAAGAGCACTCTTCTCTCTACTGTGTTTCCTATGGGGTCCAAACAGTGAGCTTGCTCAGAACAAAAGAACTGTGCTTCTTACACACATGGGCCATATCTTCTTCAATTCTGCTTAGGAAACTGACAAGAACAGTAGAACCTCTTCAGTCCAACAGACTGTACATGCTGGGAACAGACACCAGTGCTATTTGCCCTGTGTGTGACAATGGGAGCGCAATAGTGCCTCTTCTTACCAGAAAACAACTCTTGCTCGTATGACCAGAAACTGCATGTGATTCTACTCCATTTAGGACTGGAAAACAAACGCTAGCTCGCCTTACAAGAAACACACTCTGCTTTTGAGAAAAGAGCACTCTTCTCTCTACTGTGTTTCCTATGGTGTCCGAACAGTGAGCTTGCTCAGAACAAAAGAACTGTGCTTCTTACACACACGGGCCTTATCTAGTTCAACTCTGCTTAGGAAACTGACGAGAACAGTAGCTCCTCTTCAGTCCAATACACTGTACTTACTGGGAACAGACGCGAGTGCTACTTGCAGTGTGTACGGCAATGGGAGCACAATAGTGACTCTTCTTACAAGAAAACAACTCTTGCTCGTAGGACCAGAAACTTCATGTGATTCAACTCCATTTAGGACTGGGAAACAAACGCTAGCTCACCTTACAAGAAACACACTCTGCTTTTGAGGAAAGAGCACTCTTCTACTCTACTGTGTTTCCTATAGGGCCAGAAAGTTAGTTTGCTCAGAACAAAAGAACTGTGCTTCCTATACACACGGGCCATATCTAGTTCAACTCTGCTCAGGAAACTGACAAGAACAGTAGATCCTCTTCAGTCCAATACACTGTACTTGATTGGAACAGACACAAGTGCTATTTGCACTGTGTATGGCAATGGGAGCGCAATAGTGACTCTTCTTACCAAAAAACAACTCTACTCATAGGAACAGAAACTGCATGTGATTCAACTTCATGTACGACTGGGAAACAAAAGCTAGCTTGCCTTACAAGAAACACACTCTGCTTTTGAGAAAAGAGCACTCTTCTTCTCTACTTTGTTTCCAAGGGGTCCGAACAGTGAGCTTGCTCAGAACAAATGTACTGTGCTTATACACACACGGGCCATATCTAGTTCAAGTCTGCTTAGGAAACTGACAAGAACAGTAGCTCCTCTTCAATCAAATACACTGTACTTGCTGAGAGCAGACGCGAGTGCTATTTGCACTGTGTATGGCAATGGGAGCGCAATAGTGACTCTTCTTACCAGAAAACAACTCTTGCTCTTAGGACCAGAAACTGCATGTGATTCAACTCCATTTAGGACTGGGAAGCAAACGCTGGGTCGCCTTACACTGAACACACTCGGCTTTTGAGAAAAGAGCCCTCATCTACTCTACTGTGTTTCCTATGGGGTCCGAACAGTCAGCTTGCTCAGAACAAAAGAACTGTGCCTCCTACACACACAGGTCATACCTAGTTCAACTCTGCTTAGGAAACTGACAAAAACAGTAGCTCCTCTTCAGTCCAATGCACTGTACTTGCTGGGAACAGACGCGAGGGCTATTTGAACTGTGTATGACAATGGGAGCACAATAGTGACTCTTCTTACCAGAAAACAACTCTTGCTCGTAGGACCAGAAACTGCATGTGATTCAACTCCATTTAGGACTGGGAAACAAATGCTAGCTCGCCTTACAAGAAACACACTCTGCTTTTGAGAAAAGAGCACTATTCTACTCTACTGTGTTTTTTATGGGGTCCGAACAGTGAGCTTGCTGAAAACAAAAGAACTGTGCTTCCTACACACACGGGCCATATCTAGTTCAATTCTGCTTAGGAAACTGACAAGAACAGTAGATCCTCTTCAGTGCAATACACTGTACATGCTGGGAAAAGAAGCCAGTGCTATTTGCCCTGTGTATGACAATGGGAGCACAATAGTGACTCTTCTTACCAGAAAACAACTCTTGCTCGTAGGAACAGAAACTGCATGTGATTCAACTCCATTTAGTACTTGGAAACAAACACTAGCTCGCCTTACAAGAAACACACTCTGCTTTTGAGAAAAGAGCACTCTGCTACTCTACTGTATTTCCTATAGGGCCAGAACAGTGAGCTTGCTGAGTACAAAAGAACTGTGCTTCCTACACACATGGGCCATATCTAGTTCAACTCTGCTTAGGAACCTGACAAGAACAGTAGATCCTCTTCAGTCCAATACACTGTACTTGCTGAGAACAGACGCGAGGGCTATTTGCACTGTGTATGGCAAAGGGAGCACAATAGTGACTCTTCTTACCAGAAAACAACTCTTGCTCGTAGGACCAGAAACTGCATGTGTATTTCAACTCCATTTAGGACTGGGAAACAAACGCTAGCTGGCCTTACAAGAAACACACTCTGCTTTTGAGAAAAATGCACTCTTCTACTCTACTGTGTTTCCTATGGGGTCCGAACAGTGAGCTTGCTCAGAACAAATGAACTGTGCTTCCTACACACAGGGGCCATATCTAGTTCAAGTCTGCTTAGGAAACTGACAAGAACAGTAGCTCCTCTTCAGTCCAATACACTGTACATGCTGGGAACAGACGCGAGTGCTATTTGCACTGTGTACGGCAATGGGAGCACAATAGTGACTCTACTTACAAGAAAACAACTCTTGCTCGTAGGACCAGAAACTGCATTTGATTCAATCCACTTAGGACTGGGAAACAAACGCTAGCTCGCCTTAAAGAAACACACTCTGCTTTTGAGAAAAGAGCACTCTTCTACTCTACTGTGTTTCCTATGGGGTCCAAACAGTGAGCTTGCTCAGAACAAAAGAACTGTGCTTCCTACACACACAGGTCATATCTAGTTCAACTCTGCTTAGGAAACTGACAAAAACAGTAGCTCCTCCTCAGTCCAATACACTGTACTTGCTGGGAACAGACGCGAGGGCTATTTGCACTGTGTATGAAAATGGGAGCACAATAGTGACTCTTCTTACCAGAAAACATCTCTTGCTCGTAAGACCAGAAACTGCATGTGATTCAACTCCATTTAGGACTGGGAAACAAACGCTAGCTCTCCTTACAAGAAACACACTCTGCTTTTGAGAAAAGAGCACTCTTCTATTCTACTGTGTTTTTTATGGGGTCCGAACAGTGAGCTTGCTGAGAACAAAAGAACTGTGCTTCCTACACACACGGGCCATATCTAGTTCAACTCTGCTTAGGAACCTGACTAGAAAAGTAGCTCCTCTTCAGTCCAATACACTGAACATGCTGGGAACAGACGCCAGTGCTCTTTGCCCTGTGTATGACAATGGGAGCGCAATATTGACTCTTCTTACCAGAAAACTACTCTTGCTCGTAGGACCAGAAACTGGATGTGATTCAACTCCATTTAGGATTGGGAAACAAACGCTAGCTCGCCTTACAAGAAACACACTCTGCTTTTGAGAAAAGAGCACTCTTCTACTCTACTGTGTTTCCTATGGGATCCAAACAGTGAGCTTGCTCAGAACAAAGGTACTGTGCTTCCTACACACACGGGCCATATCTAGTTCAAATTTGCTTAGGAAACTGACAAGAACAGTAGCTCCTCTTCAGTCCAATACACTGTACTTGCTGGGAACAGACGCGAGTGCTATTTGCACTGTGTATGGCAATGGGAGCGCAATAGTGACTTTCCTTACAAGAAAACAACTCTTGCTCGTAGGATCGGAAACTGCATGTGATTCAACTCCATTTAGGACTGCGAAACAAACTCTAGCTCGCCTTACAAGAAACACACTCTGCTTTTGAGGAAAGAGCATTCTTCTACTCTACTGTGTTTCCTATAGGGCCAGAACAGTGAGCTTGCTGAGTACAAAAGAACTGTGCTTCCTACACACATGGGCCATATCTAGTTCAACTCTGCTTAGGAACCTGACAAGAACAGTAGATCCTCTTCAGTCCAATACACTGTACATGCTGGGAACAGAGTCCAGTGCTATTTGCCCTGAATATGACAATGGGAGCGCAATAGTGACTCTTATTACCAGAAAAAACTCTTGCTGGTAGGACCAGAAACTGCATGTGATTCAACTCCATTTAGGACTGGGAAACAAACGCTAGCTCGCCTTATAAGAAACACACTCTGCTTTTGAGAAAAGAGCACTCTTCTACTCTATAGTGTTTCCTATAGGGCCAGAACAGTGAGCTTGCTAAGAACAAAAGAACTGTGCTTCTTACACACACGGGCCATATCTAGTTCAATTCTGCTTAGGAAACTGACAAGAACAGTAGATCCTCTTCAATCCAATACACTGTACATGCTGTGTACAGACGCCAGTGCTATTTGCACTGTGTATGGCAATGGGAGCGCAATAGTGACTCTTCTTACCAGAAAACATCCCTTGCTCGTAGGACCAGAAACTGCATTTGATTCAACTCCATGTAGGACTGGGAAACAAACGCTAGCTCGCCATACAAGAAACACACTCCACTTTTGAGAAAAGAGCACTCTTCTACTCTACTGTGTTTCCTATGGGGTCCAAACAGTGAGCTTGCTCAGAACAAAAGAACTGTGCTTCCTACACACACGGGCCATATCTAGTTCAATTCTGCTTAGGAACCTGACAAGAACAGTAGATCCTCTTCAGTCCAATACACTGTACATGCTGGGAAGAGAGGCCAGGGCTATTTGCCCTGAGTATGACAATGGGAGCGCAATAGTTACTCTTATTACCAGAAAAAACTCTTGCACATAGGACGAGAAACTGCTTGTGATTCAACTCCATTAAGGACTGGGAAACAAATGCTAGCTCGCCTTACAAGAAAAACACTCTGCTTTGAGAAAAGAGCACTCTTCTACTCTTCTGTGTTTCCTATAGGGCCAGAACAGTGAGCTTGCTCAGAACAAAAGAACTGTGCTTCCTACACACATGGCCGTATCTAGTTCAATTGTACTTAGGAAACTGATAAGAACAGTAGATCCTCTTCAGTCCAATACACTGTACATGCTGGGAACAGACGCCAGTGCTATTTGCCCTGTGTATGACAATGGGAGTGCAATTGTGACTTTCCTTACCAGAAAACAACTCTTGCTCGTACGTCCAGAAACTGCATGTGATTCAACTCCATTTAGGACTGGGAAACAAATGCTAGCTCGCCTTACAAGAAACACACTCTGCTTTTGAGAAAAGAGCACTCTTCTACTCTACTGTGTTTCCTATGAGGTCCAAACAGTGAGCTTGCTCAGAACAAAAGAACTGTGCTTCCTACACACACGGGCCATATCTAGTTCAAGTCTGCTTAGGAAACTGACAAGAACAGTAGCTCCTCTTCAATCAAATACACTGTACTTGCTGAGTGCAGACGCGAGTGCTATTTGCACTGTGTATGGCAATGGGAGCACAATAGTGACTCTTCTTACCATAAAACAACTCTTGCTCTTAGGACCAGAAACTTCATGTGATTCAACTCCATTTAGGACTGGGAAGCAAACGCTAGGTCGCCTTACAAGAAACACACTCTGCTTTTGAGAAAAATGCACTCTTCTACTCTACTGTGTTTCCTATGGGGTCCAAACAGTGAGCTTGCTCAGAACAAAAGAACTGTGCTTCCTACATACACGGTCCATATCTCGTTCAATTCTGCTTAGGAAACTCACAGGAACAGTAGATCCTCTTCAGTCCAATACACTGTACATGCTGGGTACAGACGCCAGTGCTATTTGCACTGTGTATGGCAATGGGAGCGCAATAGTGACTCTTCTTACCAGAAAACAACTCTTGCTCGTATGACCAGAAACTGCATGTGATTCAACTCCATTTAGGACTGGGAAACAAAAGCTAGCTCGCCTTACAAGAAACACACTCTGCTTTTGAGAAAAGAGCACTCTTCTACTCTACTGTGTTTCCTACAGGGCCAGAACAGTGAGCTTACTAAGAACAAAAGAACTGTGCTTCCTACACACACGGGCCATATCTAGTTCAACTCTGCTTAGGAAACTGACAAGAACAGTAGATCCTTTTCAGTCCAATACACTGTACATGCTGGGAACAGACGCCAGTGCTAATTGCACTGTGTATGGCAATGGGAGCACAATAGTGACTTTCCTTACCAGTAAACAACTCTTGCTCGTAGGAACGGAAACTGCATGTGATTCAACTCCATTTAGGACTGCGAAACAAACGCTACCTCTCCTTACAAATAACACACTCTGCTTTTGAGGAAAGAGCACTCTTCTCTACTGTGTTTCCTATAGGGCCAGAACAGTGAGCTTGCTGAGTACAAAAGTACTGTGCTTCCTACACACATGGGCCATATCTAGTTCAACTCTGCTTAGGAACCTGACAAGAGAGTAGCTCCTCTTCAGTCCAATACACTGTACTTACTGGGAACAGACGCAAGGGCTATTTGCACTGTGTATGGCAAAAGGAGCGCAATAGTGACTCTTCTTACCAGAAAACAACTCTTACTCGTAGGACCAGAAACTGCATGTGTATTTCAACTCCATTTAGGATTGGGAAACAAACACTAGCTCGCATTACAAGAAACACACTCTGCTTTGGAGGAAAGAGCACTCTTCTAATCTACTGTGTTTCTTATAGAGCCAGAACATTGAGCTTGCTGAGTACAAAAGAACTGTGCTTCCTACACACATGGGCCATATCTAGTTCAACTCTGCTTAGGAACCTGACAAGAACAGTAGATCCTCTTTAGTCCAATACACTGTACATGCTGGGAAGAGAGGCCAGTGCTATTTGCCCTGAGTATGATAATGGGGCGATATAGTGACTCTTCTTACCAGAAAAAACTCTTGCTCGTAGGACCAGAAACTGCATGTGATTCAACTCCATTTAGGACTGGGAAACAAACGCTAGCTCGCCTTACAAGAAACACACTCTGCTTTTGAGAAAAGAGCACTCTTCTACTCTACTGTGTTTCCTACAGGCCCAGAACAGTGAGCTTGCTCAGAACAAAAGAACTATGCTTCCTACACACACGGGCCATATCTAGTTCAATTCTGATTAGGAAACTGACAAGAACAGTAGATCCTCTTCAGTCCAATACACTGTACATGCTGGGTACAGACGCCAGTGCTATTTGCACTGTGTATGGCAATGGGAGCACAATAGTGACTCTTCTTACCAGAAAACAACTCTTGCTCATAGGACCAGAAACTGCATGTGATACAACTCCATTTAGGACTGGGAAACAAACGCTAGCTCGCCTTATAAGAAACACACTCTGCTTTTGAGAAAAGAGCACTCTTCTACTCTATAGTGTTTCCTATAGGGCCAGAACAGTGAGCTTGCTAAGAACAAAAGAACTGTGCTTCTTACACACACGGGCCATATCTAGTTCAATTCTGCTTAGGAAACTGACAAGAACAGTAGATCCTCTTCAATCCAATACACTGTACATGCTGTGTACAGACGCCAGTGCTATTTGCACTGTGTATGGCAATGGGAGCGCAATAGTGACTCTTCTTACCAGAAAACATCCCTTGCTCGTAGGACCAGAAACTGCATTTGATTCAACTCCATGTAGGACTGGGAAACAAACGCTAGCTCGCCATACAAGAAACACACTCCACTTTTGAGAAAAGAGCACTCTTCTACTCTACTGTGTTTCCTATGGGGTCCAAACAGTGAGCTTGCTCAGAACAAAAGAACTGTGCTTCCTACACACACGGGCCATATCTAGTTCAATTCTGATTAGGAAACTGACAAGAACAGTAGATTCTCTTCAGTCCAATACACTGTACATGCTGGGAAGAGAGGCCAGGGCTATTTGCCCTGAGTATGACAATGGGAGCGCAATAGTTACTCTTATTACCAGAAAAAACTCTTGCACATAGGACGAGAAACTGCTTGTGATTCAACTCCATTAAGGACTGGGAAACAAATGCTAGCTCGCCTTACAAGAAAAACACTCTGCTTTGAGAAAAGAGCACTCTTCTACTCTTCTGTGTTTCCTATAGGGCCAGAACAGTGAGCTTGCTCAGAACAAAAGAACTGTGCTTCCTACACACATGGCCGTATCTAGTTCAATTGTACTTAGGAAACTGACAAGAACAGTAGATCCTCTTCAGTCCAATACACTGTACATGCTGGGAACAGACGCCAGTGCTATTTGCCCTGTGTATGACAATGGGAGTGCAATTGTGACTTTCCTTACCAGAAAACAACTCTTGCTCGTACGTCCAGAAACTGCATGTGATTCAACTCCATTTAGGACTGGGAAACAAATGCTAGCTCGCCTTACAAGAAACACACTCTGCTTTTGAGAAAAGAGCACTCTTCTACTCTACTGTGTTTCCTATGAGGTCCAAACAGTGAGCTTGCTCAGAACAAAAGAACTGTGCTTCCTACACACACGGGCCATATCTAGTTCAAGTCTGCTTAGGAAACTGACAAGAACAGTAGCTCCTCTTCAATCAAATACACTGTACTTGCTGAGTGCAGACGCGAGTGCTATTTGCACTGTGTATGGCAATGGGAGCACAATAGTGACTCTTCTTACCATAAAACAACTCTTGCTCTTAGGACCAGAAACTTCATGTGATTCAACTCCATTTAGGACTGGGAAGCAAACGCTAGGTCGCCTTACAAGAAACACACTCTGCTTTTGAGAAAAATGCACTCTTCTACTCTACTGTGTTTCCTATGGGGTCCAAACAGTGAGCTTGCTCAGAACAAAAGAACTGTGCTTCCTACATACACGGTCCATATCTAGTTCAATTCTGCTTAGGAAACTCACAGGAACAGTAGATCCTCTTCAGTCCAATACACTGTACATGCTGGGTACAGACGCCAGTGCTATTTGCACTGTGTATGGCAATGGGAGCGCAATAGTGACTCTTCTTACCAGAAAACAACTCTTGCTCGTATGACCAGAAACTGCGTGTGATTCAACTCCATTTAGGACTGGGAAACAAAAGCTAGCTCGCCTTACAAGAAACACACTCTGCTTTTGAGAAAAGAGCACTCTTCTACTCTACTGTGTTTCCTACAGGGCCAGAACAGTGAGCTTACTAAGAACAAAAGAACTGTGCTTCCTACACACACGGGCCATATCTAGTTCAACTCTGCTTAGGAAACTGACAAGAACAGTAGATCCTTTTCAGTCCAATACACTGTACATGCTGGGAACAGACGCCAGTGCTAATTGCACTGTGTATGGCAATGGGAGCACAATAGTGACTTTCCTTACCAGTAAACAACTCTTGCTCGTAGGAACGGAAACTGCATGTGATTCAACTCCATTTAGGACTGCGAAACAAACGCTACCTCTCCTTACAAATAACACACTCTGCTTTTGAGGAAAGAGCACTCTTCTCTACTGTGTTTCCTATAGGGCCAGAACAGTGAGCTTGCTGAGTACAAAAGTACTGTGCTTCCTACACACATGGGCCATATCTAGTTCAACTCTGCTTAGGAACCTGACAAGAGAGTAGCTCCTCTTCAGTCCAATACACTGTACTTACTGGGAACAGACGCAAGGGCTATTTGCACTGTGTATGGCAAAAGGAGCGCAATAGTGACTCTTCTTACCAGAAAACAACTCTTACTCGTAGGACCAGAAACTGCATGTGTATTTCAACTCCATTTAGGATTGGGAAACAAACACTAGCTCGCATTACAAGAAACACACTCTGCTTTGGAGGAAAGAGCACTCTTCTAATCTACTGTGTTTCTTATAGAGCCAGAACATTGAGCTTGCTGAGTACAAAAGAACTGTGCTTCCTACACACATGGGCCATATCTAGTTCAACTCTGCTTAGGAACCTGACAAGAACAGTAGATCCTCTTTAGTCCAATACACTGTACATGCTGGGAAGAGAGGCCAGTGCTATTTGCCCTGAGTATGACAATGGGAGCGATATAGTGACTCTTCTTACCAGAAAAAACTCTTGCTCGTAGGACCAGAAACTGCATGTGATTCAACTCCATTTAGGACTGGGAAACAAACGCTAGCTCGCCTTACAAGAAACACACTCTGCTTTTGAGAAAAGAGCACACTTCTACTCTACTGTGTTTCCTACAGGGCCAGAACAGTGAGCTTGCTCAGAACAAAAGAACTGTGCTTCCTACACACACGGGCCATATCTAGTTCAATTCTGATTAGGAAACTGACAAGAACAGTAGATCCTCTTCAGTCCAATACACTGTACATGCTGGGTACAGACGCCAGTGCTATTTGCACTGTGTATGGCAATGGGAGCACAATAGTGACTCTTCTTACCAGAAAACAACTCTTGCTCATAGGACCAGAAACTGCATGTGATACAACTCCATTTAGGACTGGGAAACAAACGCTAGCTCGCCATACAAGAAACACACACTGCTTTTGAGAAAAGAGCACTCTTCTACTCTACTGTGTCCTATGGGGTCCAAACAGTGAGCTTGCTCAGAACAAAAGAACTGTGCTTCCTACACACACGGGCCATATCTAGTTCAATTCTGCTTAGAAAACTGACAAGAACAGTAGCTCCACTTCAGTCCAATACACTGTACTTGCTGGGAACAAACGCGAGTGCTAATTGCACTGTGTATGGCAATGGGAGCGCAATAGTGACTTTCCTTACCAGAAAACAACGCTTGTTCGTAGGAACGCAAACTGCATGTGATTCAACTCCATTTAGGACTGCAAAACAAACGCTAGCTGGCCTTACAAGAAACACACTCTGCTTTTGAGGAAAGAGCACTCTTCTACTCTACTGTGTTTCCTATAGGGCCAGAACAGTGAGCTTGCTGAGTACAAAAGAACTGTGCTTCCTACACACATGGGCCATATCTAGTTCAACTCTGCTTAGGAACCTGACAAGAACAGTAGATCCTCTTTAGTCCAATACACTGTACATGCTGGGAACAGAGGCCAGTGCTATTTGCCCTGAGTATGACAATGGGAGCGATATAGTGACTCTTATTACCAGAAAAAACTTTTGCTCGTAGGACCAGAAACTGCATGTGATTCAACTCCATTTAGGACTGGGAAACAAACGCTAGCTCGCCTTACAAGAAACACACTCTGCTTTTGAGAAAAATGCACTCTTCTACTCTACTGTGTTTCCTATGGGGTTCGAAATGTGAGCTTGCTGAGAACAAAAGAACTGTGCTTCCTACACACATGGGCCATATCTAGTTCAACTCTGCTTAGGAAACTGAAAAGAACAGAAGATCCTCTTCAGTCCAATACGCTGTACATGCTGGGTACAGACGCCAGTGCTATTTGCACTGTGTATGGCAAAGGGAGCGCAATAGTGACTCTTCTTACCAGAAAACAACTCTTGCTCGTAGGACCAGAACCTGCATGTGATTCAACTCCATTTAGGACTGGGAAACAAACGCTAGCTCGCCTTACAAGAAACACACTCTGCTTTTGAGAAAAGAGCACTCTTCTACTCTACTGTGTTTCCTATGGGTTCCAAACAGTGAGCTTGCTCAGAACAAAAGAACTGTGCTTCCTACACACACGGGCCTTATCTAGTTCAATTCTGCTTAGGAAACTGAGAAGAACAGTAACTTCTCTTCAGTCCAATACACTGTACTTGCTGGGAACAGACGCGAGTTCTATTTGCACTGTGTATGACAATGGGAGCGCAATAGTGACTTTCCTTACCAGTAAACAACTCTTGCTCGTAGGAACGGAAACTGCATGTGATTCAACTCCATTTAGGACTGCAAAACAAACGCTACCTCTGTTTTAAAAAAACACACTCTGCTTTGGAGGAAAGAGCACTCTTCTCTACAGTGTTTCCTATAGGGCCAGAACAGTGAGCTTGCTGAACACAAAAGAACTGTGCTTCCTACACACATGGGCCATATCTACTTCAACTCTGCTTAGGAAACTGACAAGAGAGTAGCTCCTCTTCAGTCCAATACACTGTACTTACTGGGAACAGACGCAAGGGCTATTTGCACTGTGTATGGCAAAAGGAGCGCAATAGTGACTCTTCTTACCAGAAAACAACTCTTACTCGTAGGACCAGAAACTGCATGTGTATTTCAACTCCATTTAGGATTGGGAAACAAACACTAGCTCGCATTACAAGAAACACACTCTGCTTTGGAGAAAAGAGCACTCTTCTAATCTACTGTGTTTCCTATAGGGCCAGAACAGTGAGCTTGCTGAGTACAAAAGAACTGCGCTTCCTACACACATGGGCCATATCTAGTTCAACTCTGCTTAGGAACCTGACAAGAACAGTAGATCCTCTTTAGTCCAATACACTGTACATGCTGGGAAGAGAGGCCAGTGCTATTTGCCCTGAGTATGACAATGGGAGCGATATAGTGACTCTTCTTACCAGAAAAAACTCTTGCTCGTAGGACCAGAAACTGCATGTGATTCAACTCCAGTTAGGACTGGGAAACAAAAGCTAGCTCGCCTTACAAGAAACACAATCTGCTTTTGAGAAAAATGCACTCTTCTACTCTACTGTGTTTCCTATGGGGTTCGAAATGTGAGCTTGCTCAGAACAAAAGAACTGTGCTTCCTACACACACGGGCCATATCTAGTTCAACTCTGCTTAGGAAACTGAAAAGAACAGAACATCCTCATCAGTCGAATATGTTGTACATGCTGGGTACAGACGCCAGTGCTATTTGCACTGGTTATGGCAATGGGAGCGCAATAGTGACTCTTCTTACCAGAAAACAACTCTTGCTCGTAGGACCAGAAACTGCATGTGATTCAACTCCATTTAGGACTGGGAAACAAACGTTAGCTCGCCTTACAAGAAACACACTCTGCTTTTGAGAAAACAGCACTCTTCTACTCTACTGTGTTTCCTATGGGGTCCAAACAGTGAGCTTGCTCAGAAAAAAGAACTGTGCTTCCTACACACACGGGCCATATCTAGTTCAATTCTGCTTAGGAAACTGACAAGAACAGTAGCTCCTCTTCAGTCCAATACACTGTACTTGCTGGGAACAGACGCGAGGGCTATTTGCACTGTGTATGGCAAAGGGAGCGCAATAGTGACTCTTCTTACCAGAAAAAAACTCTTGCTCGTAGGACCAGAACCGGGATGTGATTCAACTCCATTTAGGATTGGGAAACAAACGCTAGCTCGCCTTACAAGAAACGTACTCTGCTTTTGAGAAAAGAGCACTCTTCTACTCTACTCTGTTTCCTATGGGATCCAAACACTGAGCTTGCTCAGAACAAAAGAACTGTGCTTCCTACACACACGGATCATATCAAGTTCAACTCTGCTTAGGAAACTGACAAGAACAGTAGCTCCTCTTCAGTCCCATACACTGTACTTGCTGGGAACAGACGCGAGTGCTATTTGCACTGTGTATGGCAATATGAGCGCAATATTGACTTTCCTTACCAGAAAACAACTATTGCTCGTATGACCAAAAACTGCATGTGATTCAACTCCATGTAGGACTGGGAAACAAACGCTAGCTCGCCTTACAAAAAACAATCTCTTCTTTTGAGGAAAGAGCACTCTTCTACTCTACTGTGTTTCCTATAGGGCCAGAACAGTGAGCTTGCTGAGTACAAAAGAACTGTGCTTCCTACACACATGGGCCATATCTAGTTCAACTCTGCTTAGGAAACTGACAAGAACAGTAGCTCCTCTTCAGTCCAATACACTGTACATGCTAGGAACAGACGCGAGGGCTATTTGCACTGTGTATGGCAAAGGGAGCGCAATAGTGACTCTTCTTACCAGAAAACAACACTTGCTCGTAGGACCAGAAACTGCATGTGATTCAACTCCATTTAGGACTGGGAAACAAACGCTAGCTCGCCTTACAAGAAACACACTCTGCTTTTGAGAAAAGAGCACTCTTCTACTCTACTGTGTTTCCTATGGGGTCCAAACAGTGAGCTTGCTCAGAACAAAAGAACTGTGCTTCCTACACACACGGGCCATATCTAGTTCAATTCTGCTTAGGAAACTGACAAGAACAGTAGCTCCTCTTCAGTCCAATACACTGTACTTGCTGGGAACAGACGCGAGTGCTAATTGCACTGTGTATGGCAATGGGAGCGCAATAGTGACTTTCCTTACCAGAAAACAACTCTTGCTAGTAGGAACGGAAACTGCATGTGATTCAACTCCATTTAGGACTGCGAAACAAACGCTAGCTCACCTTACAAAAAACACACTCTGCTTTTGAGAATAGGGCACACATCTACTCTACTGTGTTTCCTATGGGGTCCAAACAGTGTGCTTGCTCAGAACAAAAGAACTGTGCTTCCTACACACACGGGTCATATCTAGTTCAACTCTGCTTAGGAAACTGACAAAAAAAGTAGCTCCTCTTCAGTCAAATCCACTGTACTTGCTGGGAACAGACGCGAGGGCTATTTGCACTGTGTATGACAATGGGAGCACAATAGTGACTCCTCTTACCAGAAAACAACTCTTGCTCTTAGGACCAGAAACGGCATTTCAATCAATCCACTTAGGACTGGGAAAAAAACCCTAGCTCGCCTTACAAGAAACACGCTCTGCTTTTGAGAATAGGGCACACATCTTCTCTACTGTGTTTCCTATGGGGTCCAAACAGTGAGCTTGCTCAAAACAAAAGAATTGTGCTTCCTACACACACGGGTCATATCGAGTTCAACTCTGCTTAGGAAACTGACAAGAACAGTAGCTCCTCTTCAGTCCAATACACTGTACTTGCTGGGAACAGACATGAGTGCTATTTGCACTGTGTATGGCAATGGGAGCGCAATATTGACTTTCCTTACCAGAAAACAACTCTTGATCGTAGGACCAAAAACTGCATGTGACTCAACTCCATTTAGGACTGGGAAACAAACGCTAGCTCGCCTTACTAGAAACACACTCTGCTTTTGAGAAAAGAGCACTCTTCTACTCTACTGTGTTTTCTATGTGGTCCGAACAGTGAGCTTGCTGAGAACAAAAGAACTGTGCTTCCTACACACACGGGCCATATCTAGTTCAACTGTGCTTAGGAAACTGACAAGAACAGTAGCTCCTCTTCAGACCAATACACTGTACTTGCTGGAAATCGACGCGAGTGCTATTTGTACTGTGTATGGCAATGGGAGTGCAATAGTGACTCTTCTTTCCAGAAAACAACTCTTGCTCTTAGTACCAGAAACTGCTTTTGTTTTAATCCACTTAGGACTGGGAAACAAACGCTAGCACGCCTTACAAGAAACACGCTCTGCTTTTGAGAAAAGAGCACTCTTCTACTCTACTGTGTTTCCAATTGGGCCAGAACAGTGACCTTGCTCAGAACAAAAGAACTGTGCTTCCTACACACACGGGCCATATCTAGTTCAATTCTGCTTAGGAAACTGACAAGAACAGTAGCTCCTCTTCAGTCCAATACACTGTACTTGCTGGGAACAGACGCGAGTGCAATTTGCACTGTGTATGTCAATGGGAGCGCAATAGTGACTTTCCTTACCAGTAAACAACTCTTGTTCGTAGGAAAGGAAACTGCATGTGAATCAACTCCATTTAGGACTGCGAAACAAACGCTACCTCTCCTTACAAAAAACACACTCTGCTTTTGAGGAAAGAGCACTCTTCTCTACTGTGTTTCCTATAGGGCCAGAACAGTGAGCTTGCTGAGTACAAAAGAACTGTGCTTCCTACACACATGGGCCATGTCTAGTTCAACTCTGCTTAGGAAACTGACAAGAACAGTAGCTCCTCTTCAGTCCATTACACTGTACATGCTAGGAACAGAGGCCAGTGCTATTTGCCCTGAGTATGACAATGGGTGCGCAATAGTGACTCTTATTACCAGAAAAAACTCTTGCTCGTAGGACCAGAAACTGCATGTGATTCAACTCCATTTAGGACTGGGAAACAAATGCTAGCTCGCCTTACAGGAAACACACTCTGCTTTTGAGAAAAATGCACTTTTCTACTCTACTGTGTTTCCTATGGGGTTCGAAATGTGAGCTTGCTCAGAACAAAAGAACTGTGCTTCCTACACACACGGGCCATATCTAGTTCAACTCTGCATAGGAAACTGAAAAGAACAGAAGATCCTCTTCAGTCCAATACGCTGTACATGCTGCGTACAAACGCCAGTGCTATTTGCACTGTGTATGGCAATGGGAGCGCAATAGTGTCTCTTCTTACCAGAAAACAACTCTTGCTCGTAGGACCAGAAACTGCATGTGATTCAACTCCATTTAAGACTGGGAAACAAACGCTAGCTCGCCTTAAAAAAACACACTCTGCTTTTGAGGAAAGAGCACTCTTCTACTCTACTGTGTTTCCTATAGGGCCTGAACAGTGAGCTTGCTGAGTACAAAAGAACTGTGCTTCCTATACACATGGGCCATATCCAGTTCAACTCTGCTTAGGAAACTGACAAGAACAGTAGCTCCTCTTCAGTCCAATACACTGTACTTGCTGGGAACAGACGCGAGGGCTATTTGCACTGTGTATGGCAAAGGGAGCACAATAGTGACCCTTCTTACCAGAAAACAACTCTTGCTCGTAGGACCAGAACCTGGATGTGATTCAAATCCATTTAGGATTGGGAAACAAACGCTAGCTCGTCTTACAAGAAACACACTCTGCTTTTGAGAAAAGAGCACTCTTCTACTCTACTGTGTTTCCTATGGGATCCAAACAGCGAGCTTGCTCAGATGAAAAGAACTGTGATTCCTACACACACGGGCCATATCTAGTTCAAATTTGCTTAGGAAACTGACAAGAACAGTAGCTCCTCTTCAGTCCAATACACTGTACTTGCTGGGAACAGACGCGAGTGCTATTTGCACTGTGTTTACAATGGGAGCACAATAGTGACTTTCCTTACCAGAAAACAACTCTTGCTCATAGGAACGGAAACTGCATGTGATTCAATTCCATTTAGGACTGGGAAACAAACTCTAGCTGGCCTTACAAGAAACACACTCTGCTTTGGAGGAAAGAGCACTCTTCTAATCTACTGTGTTTCCTATAGGGCCAGAACAGTGAGCTTGCTGAGTACAAAGAACTGTGCTTCCTACACACATGGGCCATATCTAGTTCAACTCTGCTTAGGAACCTGACAAGAACAGTAGATCCTCTTTAGTCCAATACACTGTACATGCTGGGAACAGAGGCCAGTGCTATTTGCCCTGAGTATGACAATGGGAGCGCAATAGTGACTCTTATTACCAGAAAAAACTCTTGCTCGTAGGACCAGAAACTGCATGTGATTCAACTCCATTTAGGACTGGGAAACAAACGCTAGCTCGCCTTACAAGAAACACACTCTGCTTTTGAGAAAAATGCACTCTTCTACTCTACTGTGTTTCCTATGGGGTTCGAAATGTGAGCTTGCTCAGAACAAAAGAACTGTGCTTCCTACACACACGGGCCATATCTAGTTCAACTCTGCTTAGGAAACTGAAAAGAACAGAAGATCCTCTTCAGTCCAATACGCTGTACATGCTGGGTACAGAGGCCAGTGCTATTTGCACTGCATATGGCAATGGGAGCACAATAGTGACTCTTCTTACCAGAAAACAACTCTTGCTCATAGGACCAGAAACTGCATGTGATTCAACTCCATTTAGGACTGGGAAAAAACGCTAGCTCGCCTTACAAAAAACACACTCTGCTTTTGAGAATAAGGCACACATCTACTCTACTGTGTTTCCTATGGGGTCCAAACAGTGTGCTTGCTCAGAACAAAAGAACTGTGCTTCCTACACACACAGGTCATATCTAGTTCAACTCTGCTTAGGAAACTGACAAAAAAAGTAGCTCCTCTTCAGTCAAATACACTGTACTTGCTGGGAACAGACGTGAGGGCTATTTGCACTGTGTATGACAATGGGAGCACAATAGTGACTCCTCTTACCAGAAAACAACTCTTGCTCTTAGGACCAGAAACGGCATTTGAATCAATCCACTTAGGACTGGGAAACAAATGCCAGCTTGCCTTACAAGAAACACGCTCTGCTTTTGAGAATAGGGCACACATCTTCTCTACTGTGTTTCCTATGGGGTCCAAACAGTGAGCTTGCTCAAAACAGAAGAACTGTGCTTCCTACACACACGGGTCATATCTAGTTCAACTGTGCTTAGGAAACTGACAAGAACAGTAGCTCCTCTTCAGAACAATACACTGTACTTGCTGGAAACCGACGCGAGTGCTATTTGTACTGTGTATGGCATTGGGAGTGCAATAGTGACTCTTCTTACCAGAAAACAACTCTTGCTCTTAGTACCAGAAACTGCATTTGTTTCAATCCACTTAGGACTGGGAAAAAAACGCTAGCTCGCCTTACAAGAAACACACTCTGCTTTTGAGAAAAGAGCACTCTTCTACTCTACTGTGTTTCCTATAGGGCCAGATCAGTGAGCTTGCTCAGAACAAAAGAACTGTACTTCCTACACACACGGGCCATATCTAGTTCAAATTTGCTTAGGAAACTGACAAGAACAGTAGCTCCTCTTCAGTCCAATACACTGAACTTGCTCGGAACAGACGCGAGGGCTATTTGCACTGTGTTTGGCAATGGGAGCGCAATAGTGACTTTCCTTACCAGAAAACAACTCTTGCTCATAGGAACGGAAACTGCATGTGATTCAACTCCATTTAGGATTGGGAAACAATCTGTAGCTGGCCTTACAAGAAACACACTCTGCTTTGGAGGAAAGAGCACTCTTCTAATCTACTGTGTTTCCTATAGGGCCAGAACAGTGAGCTTGTTGAGTACAAAAGAACTGTGCTTCCTACACACATGGGCCATATCTAGTTCAACTCTGCTTAGGAAACTGACAAGAACAGTAGATCCTCTTTAGTCCAATACACTGTACATGCTGGGAAAAGATGCGAGTGCTAATTGCACTGTGTATGGCAATGGGAGCACAATAGTGACTTTCCTTACCAGAAAACAACTCTTGCTCGTAGGAACGGAAACTGCATGTGATTCAACTCCATTTAGGACTGCGAAACAAACGCTAGCTCGCCTTACAAAAAACACACTCTGCTTTTGACTCAAGAGCACTCTTCTACTCTACTGTGTTTTCTATAGGGCCAGAACAGTGAGCTTGCTGAGTACAAAAGAACTGTGCTTCCTACACACATGGGCCATATCTAGTTCAACTCTGCTTAGGAAACTGACAAGAACAGTAGCTCCTCTTCAGTCCAATACACTGTACTTGCTGGGAACAGACGCGAGGGCTATTTGTACTGTGTATGGCAAAGGGAGCGCAATAGTGACTCTTCTTACCAGAAAACAACTCTTGCTCGTAGGACCAGAACCTGGTTGTGATTCAACTCCATTTAGGATTGGAAAACAAACGCCAGCTCGCCTTACAAGAAACACACTCTGCTTTTGAGAAAAGAGCACTCTTCTACTCTACTGTGTTTCCTATGGGATCTAAACAGTGAGCTTGCTCAGAACAAAAGAACTGTGCTTCCTACACACACGGGCCATATCTAGTTCAAATTTGCTTAGGAAACTGACAAGAACAGTAGCTCCTCTTCAGTCCAATACACTGTACTTGCTGGGAACAGACGCTAGTGCTATTTGCACTGTGTTTGGCAATGGGAGCTCAATAGTGACTTTCCTTACCAGAAAACAACTCTTGCTCATAGGAACGGAAACTGCATGTGATTCAACTCCATTTAGGACTGGGAAACAAACTCTAGCTGGCCTTACAACAAACAAACTCTGCTTTTGAGAAAAGAGCACTCTTCTAATCTACTGTGTTTCCTATAGGGCCAGAACAGTGAGCTTGCTGAGTACAAAAGAACTGTGCTTCCTACACACACGGGCCATATCTAGTTCAACTCTGCTCAGGAACCTGACAAGAACAGTAGATCCTCTTTAGTCCAGTACACTGTACATGTTGGGAACAGAGGCCAGTGCTATTTGCCCTGAGTATGACAAGGGGGGCACAATAGTGACTCTTATTACCAGAAAAAACTCTTGCTCGTAGGACCAGAAACTGCATGTGATTCAACTCCATTTAGGACTAGGAAACAAACGCTAGCTCGCCTTACAAGAAACACGCTCTGCTTTTGAGAATAGGGCACACATCTTCTATACTGTGTTTCCTATGGGGTCCAAACAGTGAGCTTGCTCAAAACAAAAGAACTGTGCTTCCTACAAACACGGGCCATATCTAGTTCAATTCTGCTTAGGAAACTGACAAGAACAGTAGATCCTCTTCAGTCCAATACACTGTACATGCTGGGTACAGACGCCAGTGCTATTTGCACTGTGTATGGCAATGGGAGCACAATAGTGACTCTTCTTACGAGAAAACAACTCTTGCCTGTAGGACCAGAAACTGCATGTGATTCAACTCCATTTAGGACGGGGAAACAAACGCTAGCTCGCCATACAAGAAACACACTCTGCTTTTGAGAAAAGAGCACTCTTCTACTCTACTGTGTTTCCTATGGGGTCCAAACAGTGAGCTTGCTCAGAACAAAAGAACTGTGCTTCCTACACACACGGGCCATATCTAGTTCAATTCTGCTTAGGAAACTGACAAGAACAGTAGCTCCTCTTCAGTCCAATACACTGTACTTGCTGGGAACAGACGCGAGTGCTAATTGCACTGTGTATGGCAACGGGAGCGCAATAGTGACTTTCCTTACCAGAAAACAACTCTTGCTCGTAGAAACGGAAACTGCATGTGATTCAACTCCATTTAGGACTGCAAAACAAACGCTAGCTCGCCTTACAAAAAACACACTCTGCTTTTGAGGAAAGAGCACTCTTCTACTCTACTGTGTTTCCAATAGGGCCAGAACAGTGAGCTTGCTGAATACAAAAGAACTGTGCTTCCTACACACATGGGCCATATCTAGTTCAACTCTGCTTAGGAAACTGACAAGAACAGTAGCTCCTCTTCAGTCCAATACACTGTACTTGCTGGGAACAGACGTGAGGGCTATTTGCACTGTGTATGGCAAAGGGAGCGCAATAGTGATTCTTCTTACCAGAAAACAACTCTTGCTCTTAGGACCAGAAACTGCATTTGAATCAATCCACTTAGGACTGGGAAACAAATGCTAGCTCGCCTTACAACAAACATGCTCTGCTTTTGAGAATAGGGCACACATCTTCTCTACTGTGTTTCCTGAGGGGTCCAAACAGTTAGCTTGTTCAGAACAAAAGAATTGTGCTTCCCACACACACGGATCATATCTAGTTCAACTCTGCTTAGGAAACTGACAAGAACAGTAGCTCCTCTGCAGTCCCATACACTGTTCTTGCTGGGAACAGACGCGAGAGCTATTTGCACTGTGTATGGCAATGGGAGCGCAATATTGACTTTCCTTACCAGAAAACAACTCTTGCTCGTATGACCAAAAACTGCATGTGATTCAACTCCATTTAGGACTGGGAAACAAACGCTAGCTCGCCTTAAAAAAACACACTCTGCTTTTGAGGAAAGAGCACTCTTCTACTCTACTGTGTTTCCTATAGGGCCTGAACAGTGAGCTTGCTGAGTACAAAAGAACTGTGCTTCCTATACACATGGGCCATATCCAGTTCAACTCTGCTTAGGAAACTGACAAGAACAGTAGCTCCTCTTCAGTCCAATACACTGTACTTGCTGGGAACAGACGCGAGGGCTATTTGTACTGTGTATGGCAAAGGGAGCGCAATAGTGACTCTTCTTACCAGAAAACAACTCTTGCTCGTAGGACCAGAACCTGGATGTGATTCAACTCCATTTAGGATTGGGAAACAAACGCTAGCTCGTCTTACAAGAAACACACTCTGCTTTTGAGAAAAGAGCACTCTTCTATTCTACTGTGTTTCCTATGGGATCCAAACAGCGAGCTTGCTCAGATGAAAAGAACTGTGATTCCTACACACACGGGCCATATCTAGTTCAAATTTGCTTAGGAAACTGACAAGAACAGTAGCTCCTCTTCAGTCCAATACACTGTACTTGCTGGGAACAGACGCGAGTGCTATTTGCACTGTGTTTGGCAATGGGAGCACAATAGTGACTTTCCTTACCAGAAAACAACTCTTGCTCATAGGAACGGAAACTGCATGTGATTCAACTCCATTTAGGACTGGGAAACAAACTCTAGCTGGCCTTAAAAGAAACACACTCTGCTTTGGAGGAAAGAGCACTCTTCTAATCTACTGTGTTTCCTACAGGGCCAGAACAGTGAGCTTGCTGAGTACAAAGAACTGTGCTTCCTACACACATGGGCCATATCTAGTTCAACTCTGCTTAGGAACCTGACAAGAACAGTAGATCCTCTTTAGTCCAATACACTGTACATGCTGGGAACAGAGGCCAGTGCTATTTCCCCTGAGAATGACAATGGGAGCGCAATAGTGACTCTTATTACCAGAAAAAACTCTTGCTCGTAGGACCAGAAACTGCATGTGATTCAACTCCATTTAGGACTGGGAAACAAACGCTAGCTCACCTTACAAGAAACACACTCTGCTTTTGAGAAAAATGCACTCTTCTACTCTACTGTGTTTCCTATGGGGTTCAAAATGTGAGCTTGCTCAGAACAAAAGAACTGTGCTTCCTACACACACGGGCCATATCTAGTTCAACTCTGCTTAGGAAACTGAAAAGAACAGAAGATCCTCTTCAGTCCAATACGCTGTACATGCTGGGTACAGAGGCCAGTGCTATTTGCACTGCGTATGGCAATGGGAGCACAATAGTGACTCTTCTTACCAGAAAACAACTCTTGCTCATAGGACCAGAAACTGCATGTGATTCAACTCCATTTAGGACTGGGAAACAAACGCTAGCTCGCCTTACAAAAAACACACTCTGCTTTTGAGAATAAGGCACACATCTACTCTACTGTGTTTCCTATGGGGTCCAAACAGTGTGCTTGCTCAGAACAAAAGAACTGTGCTTCCTACACACACAGGTCATATCTAGTTCAACTCTGCTTAGGAAACTGACAAAAAAAGTAGCTCCTCTTCAGTCAAATACACTGTACTTGCTGGGAACAGACGCGAGGGCTATTTGCACTGTGTATGACAATGGGAGCACAATAGTGACTCCTCTTACCAGAAAACAACTCTTGCTCTTAGGACCAGAAACGGCATTTGAATCAATCCACTTAGGACTGGGAAACAAACGCTAGCTCGCCTTACAAGAAAAACGCTCTGCTTTTGAGTATAGGGCACACATCTTCTCTACTGTGTTTCCTATGGGGTCCAAACAGTGAGCTTGCTCAAAACAAAAGAACTGTGCTTCCTACACACACGGGCCATATCTAGTTCAACTGTGCTTAGGAAACTGACAAGAACAGTAGCTCCTCTTCAGACCAATACACTGTACTTGCTGGAAACCGACGCGAGTGCTATTTGTACTGTGTATGGCATTGGGAGTGCAATAGTGACTCTTCTTACCAGAAAACAACTCTTGCTCTTAGTACCAGAAACTGCATTTGTTTCAATCCACTTAGGACTGGGAAACAAACGCTAGCTCGCCTTACAAGAAACACGCTCTGCTTTTTAGAAAAGAGCACTCTTCTACTCTACTTTGTTTCCAATGTGGCCAGAACAGTGACCTTGCTCAGAACAAAAGAACTGTGCTTCCTACACACACGGGCCATATCAGGTTCAATTCTGCTTTGTTAACTGACAAGAACAGTAGCTCCTCTTCAGTCCAATACACTGTACTTGCTGGAACAGACGCGAGTGCTCTTTGCACTGTGTATGGCAAAGGGAACGCAATAGTGACTCTTCTTACCAGAAAACAACTCTTGCTCTTAGTAACAGAAACTGCATTTGAATCAATCCACTTAGGACTCGGAAACAAACGCTAGCTCGCCTTACAAGAAACACGCTCTGCTTTTGAGAATAGGGCACACATCTTCTCTACTGTGTTTCCTGTGGGGTCCAAACAGTGAGCTTGCTCAGAACAAAAGAATTGTGCTTCCTAAACACACGGATCATATCTAGTTCAACTCTGCTTAGGAAACTGACAAGAACAGTAGCTCCTCTTCAGTCCCATACACTGTACTTGCTGGGAACAGACGCGAGGGCTATTTGCACTGTGTTTGGCAATGGGAGCACAATAGTGACTTTCCTTACCAGAAAACAACTCTTGCTCATAGGAACAGAAACTGCATGTGATTCAACTCCATTTAGGACTGGGAAACAAACTCTAGCTCGCCTTACAAGAAACACACTCTGCTTTGGAGGAAAGAGCACTCTTCTAATCTACTGTGTTTCCTATAGGGCCAGAACAGTGAGCTTGCTGAGTACAAAAGAACTGTGCTTCCTACACACATGGGCCATATCTAGTTCAACTCTGCTTAGGAACCTGACAAGAACGGTAGATCCTCTTTAGTCCAGTACACTGTACATGCTGGGAACAGAGGTCAGTGCTATTTGCCCTGAGTATGACAATGGGAGCGCAATAGTGACTCTTATTACCAGAAAAAACTCTTCCTCGTAGGACCAGAAACTGCATGTGATTCAACTCCATTTAGGACTGGGAAACAAACGCTAGCTCGCCTTACAAGAAACACAATCTGCTTTTGAGAAAAATGCATTCTTCTACTCTACTGTGTTTCCTATGGGGTTCGAAATGTGAGCTTGCTCAGAACAAAAGAACTGTGCTTCCTACACACACGGGTCATATCTAGTTCAACTCTGCTTAGGAAACTGAAAAGAACAGAAGATCCTCTTCAGTCCAATACGCTGTACAAGCTGGGTACAGACGCCAGTGCTATTTGCACTGTGTATGGCAATGGGAGCGCAATAGTGACTCTTCTTAACAGAAAACAACTCTTGCTCATAGGACCAGAAACTGCATGTGATTCAACTCCATTTAGGACTGGGAAACGAACGCTAGCTCGCCTTACAAGAAACACACTCTGCTTTTGAGAAAACAGCACTCTTCTACTCTACTGTGTTTCCTATGGGGTCCAAACAGCGAGCTTGCTCAGAACAAAAGAAATGTGCTTCCTACACACACGGGCCATATCTAGTTCAATTCTGCTTAGGAATCTGACAAGAACTGTAGCTCCTCTTCAGCCCAATACACTGTACTTGCTGGGAACAGACGCGAGGGCTATTTGCACTGTGTATGGCAAAGGGAGCGCAATAGTGACTCTTCTTACCAGAAAACAACTCTTGCTCGTAGGAGCAGAACCTGGATGTGATTCAACTCCATTTAGGATTGGGAAACAAACGCTAGCTCGTCTTACAAGAAGCACACTCTGCTTTTGAGAAAAGAGCTCTCTTCTACTCTACTGTGTTTCCTATGGGATCCAAACAGTGAACTTGCTCAGAACAAAAGAACTGTGCTTCCTACACACACGGGCCATATCTAGTTCAAATTTGCTTAGGAAACTGACAAGAACAGTAGCTCCTCTTCAGTCCAATACACTGTACTTGCTGGGAACAGACGCGAGGGCTATTTGCACTGTGTTTGGCAAAGGGAGCGCAATAGTGACTTTCCTTACCAGAAAACAACTCCTGCTCATAGGAACGGAAACTGCATGTGATTCAACTCCATTTAGGACTGGGAAACAAACTCTAGCTGGCCTCACAAGAAACACACTCTGCTTTGGAGGAAAGAGTACTCTTCTAATCTACTGTGTTTCCTATAGGGCCAGAACAGTGAGCTTGCTGAGTACAAAAGAACTGTGCTTCCTACACACATGGGACATATCTAGTTCATCTCTGCTTAGGAACCTGACAAGAACAGTAGATCCTCTTTAGTCCAATACACTGTACATGCTGGGAACAGAGGCCAGTGCTATTTGCCCTGAGTATGACAATGGGAGCGCAATAGTGACTCTTATTACCAGAAAAAACTCTTGCTCATAGGACCAGAAACTGCATGTGATTCAACTCCATTTAGGACTGGGAAACAAACGCTAGCTCGCCTTACAAGAAACACACTCTGCTTTTGAGAAAAATGCACTCTTCTACTCTACTGTGTTTCCCATGGGGTTCGAAATGTGAGCTTGCTCAGAACAAAAGAACTGTGCTTCCTACACACACGGGCCATATCTAGTTCAACTCTGCTTAGGAAACTGAAAAGAACAGAAGATCCTCTTCAGTCCAATACGCTGTACATGCTGGGTACAGAGGCCAGTGCTATTTGCACTGTGTATGGCAATGGGAGCACAATAGTGACTCTTCTTACCAGAAAACAACTCTTGCTCATAGAACCAGAAACTGCATGTGATTCAACTCCATTTAGGACTGGGAAACAAACGCTAGCTCGCCTTACAAAAAACACACTCTGCTTTTGAGAATAAGGCACACATCTACTCTACTGTGTTTCCTATGGGGTCCAAACAGTGTGCTTGCTCAGAACAAAAGAACTGTGCTTCCTACACACACAGGTCATATCTAGTTCAACTCTGCTTAGGAAATTGACAAAAAAAGTAGCTCCTCTTCAGTCAAATACACTGTACTTGCTGGGAACAGACGCGAGGGCTATTTGCACTGTGTATGACAATGGGAGCACAATAGTGACTCCTCTTACCAGAAAACAACTCTTGCTCTTAGGACCAGAAACGGCATTTGAATCAATCCACTTAGGACTGGGAAACAAACGCTAGCTCGCCTTACAAGAAAAACGCTCTGCTTTTGAGTATAGGGCACACATCTTCTCTACTGTGTTTCCTATGGGGTCCAAACAGTGAGCTTGCTCAAAACAAAAGAACTGTGCTTCCTACACACACGGGCCATATCTAGTTCAACTGTGCTTAGGAAACTGACAAGAACAGTAGCTCCTCTTCAGACCAATACACTGTACTTGCTGGAAACCGACGCGAGTGCTATTTGTACTGTGTATGGCATTGGGAGTGCAATAGTGACTCTTCTTACCAGAAAACAACTCTTGCTCTTAGTACCAGAAACTGCATTTGTTTCAATCCACTTAGGCTTGGGAAACAAACGCTAGCTCGCCTTACAAGAAACACGCTCTGCTTTTTAGAAAAGAGCACTCTTCTACTCTACTTTGTTTCCAATGTGGCCAGAACAGTGACCTTGCTCAGAACAAAAGAACTGTGCTTCCTACACACACGGGCCATATCAGGTTCAATTCTGCTTCGTTAACTGACAAGAACAGTAGCTCCTCTTCAGTCCAATACACTGTACTTGCTGGAACAGACGCGAGTGCTATTTGCACTGTGTATGGCAAAGGGAGCGCAATAGTGACTCTTCTTACCAGAAAACAACTCTTGCTCTTAGTAACAGAAACTGCATTTGAATCAATCCACTTAGGACTGGGAAACAAACGCTAGCTCGCCTTACAAGAAACACGCTCTGCTTTTGAGGATAGGGCACACATCTTCTCTACTGTGTTTCCTGTGGGGTCCAAACAGTGAGCTTGCTCAGAACAAAAGAATTGTGCTTCCTACACACACGGATCATATCTAGTTCAACTCTGCTTAGGAAACTGACAAGAACAGTAGCTCCTCTTCAGTCCCATACACTGTACTTGCTGGGAACAGACGCGAGTGCTATTTGCACTGTGTTTGGCAATGGGAGCACAATAGTGACTTTCCTTACCAGAAAACAACTCTTGCTCATAGGAACAGAAACTGCATGTGATTCAACTCCATTTAGGACTGGGAAACAAACTCTAGCTGGCCTTACAAGAAACACACTCTGCTTTGGAGGAAAGAGCACTCTTCTACTCTACTGTGTTTCCTATGGGGTTCGAAATGTGAGCTTGCTCAGAACAAAAGAACTGTGCTTCCTACACACACGGCCCATATCTAGTTCAACTCTGCTTAGGAAACTGAAAAGAACAGAACATCCTCTTCAGTCCAATACACTGTACATGCTGGGTACAGACGCCAGTGCTATTTGCAATGTGTATGGCAATGGGAGCGCAATAGTGACTCTTCTTACCAGAAAACAACTCTTGCTCCTAAGACCAGAACCTGCATGTGATTCAACTCCATTTAGGACTGGGAAACAAACGCTAGCTCGCCTTAAAAGAAACACACTCTGCTTTTGAGAAAACAGCACTCTTCTACTCTACTGTGTTTCCTATGGGGTCCAAACAGTGAGCTTGCTCAGAACAAAAGAACTGTGCTTCCTACACACACGGGCCATATCTAGTTCAATTCTGCTTAGGAAACTGACAAGAACAGTAGCTCCTGTTCAGTCCAATACACTGTACTTGCTGGGAACAGACGCGAGGGCTATTTGCACTGTGTATGGCAAAGGGAGCGCAATAGTGACTCTTCTTACCAGAAAACAACTCTTGCCCGTAGGACCAGAACCTGGATGTGATTCAACTCCATTTAGGATTGGGAAACAAACGCTAGCTCGCCTTACAAGAAACACACTCTGCTTTTGAGAAAAGAGCACTCTTCTACTCTACTGTGTTTCCTATGGGATCCAAACAGAGAGCTTGCTCAGAACAAAAGAACTGTGCTTCCTACACACACGGGCCATATCTAGTTCAAATTTGCTTAGGAAACTGACAAGAACAGTAGCTCCTCTTCAGTCCAATATACTGTACTTGCTGGGAACAGACGCGAGGGCTATTAGCACTGTGTTTGGCAATGGGAGCACAATAGATTACTTTCCTTACCAGAAAACAACTCTTGCTCATAGGAACGGAAACTGCATGTGATTCAACTCCATTTAGGACTGGGAAACAAACGCTAGCTGGCCTTACAAGAAACACACTCTGCTTTGGAGGAAAGAGCACTCTTCTAATCTACTGTGTTTCCTATAGGGCCAGAACAGTGAGCTTGCTGAGTACAAAAGAACTGTGCTTCCTACACACATGGGCCATATCTAGTTCAACTCTGCTTAGGAACCTGACAAGAACAGTAGATCCTCTTTAGTCCAGTACACTGTACATGCTGGGAACAGAGGCCAGTGCTATTTGCCCTGAATATGACAATGGGAGCGCAATAGTGACTCTTAATACCAGAAAAAACTCTTCCTCGTAGGACCAGAAACTGCATGTGATTCAACTCCATTTAGGACTGGGAAACAAACGCTAGCTCGCCTTACAAGAAACACAATCTGCTTTTGAGAAAAATGCACTCTTCTACTCTACTGTGTTTCCTATGGGGTTCGAAATGTGAGCTTGCTCAGAACAAAAGAACTGTGCTTCCTACACACACGGGCCATATCTAGTTCAACTCTGCTTAGGAAACTGAAAAGAACAGAACATCCTCTTCAGTCCAATACGCTGTACAAGCTGGGTACAGACGCCAGTGCTATTTGCAATGTGTATGGCAATGGGAGCGTAATAGTGACTCTTCTTACCAGAAAACAACTCTTGCTCGTAGGACCAGAAACTGCATGTGATTCAACTCCATTTAGGACTGGGAAACAAACGCTAGCTCGCCTTACAAGAAACACACTCTGCTTTTGAGAAAACAGCACTCTTCTACTCTACTGTGTTTCATATGGGGTCCAATCAGTGAGCTTGCTCAGAACAAAGGAAATGTGCTTCCTACACACACGGGCCATATCTAGTTCAATTCTGCTTAGGAAACTGACAAGAACAGTAGCTCCTCTTCAGCCCAATACACTGTACTTGCTGGGAACAGACGCGAGGGCTATTTGCACTGTGTATGGCAAAGGGAGCGCAATAGTGACTCTTCTTACCAGAAAACAACTCTTGCTCGTAGGAGCAGAACCTGGATGGGATTCAACTCCATTTAGGATTGGGAAACAAACGCTAGCTCGTCTTACAAGAAACACACTCTGCTTTTGAGAAAAGAGCACTCTTCTACTCTACTGTGTTTCCTGTGGGATCCAAACAGTGAACTTGCTCAGAACAAAAGAACTGTGCTTCCTACACACACGGGCCATATCTAGTTCAAATTTGCTTAGGAAACTGACAAGAACAGTAGCTCCTCTTCAGTCCAATACACTGCACTTGCTGGGTACAGACGCGAGGGCTATTTGCACTGTGTTTGGCAATGGGAGCGCAATAGTGACTTTCCTTACCAGAAAACAACTCCTGCTCATAGGAACGGAAACTGCATGTGATTCAACTCCATTTAGGACTGGGAAACAAACTCTAGCTGGCCTTACAAGAAACACACTCTGCTTTGGAGGAAAGAGTACTCTTCTAATCTACTGTGTTTCCTATAGAACCAGAACAGTGAGCTTGCTGAGTACAAAAGAACTGTGCTTCCTACACACATGGGCCATATCTAGTTCAACTCTGCTTAGCAACCTGACAAGAACAGTAGATCCTCTTTAGTCCAATACACTGTACATGCTGGGAACAGAGGCCAGTGCTATTTGCCCTGAGTATGACAATGGGAGCGCAATAGTGACTCTTCTTTCCAGAAAAAACTCTTGCTCGTAGGACCAGAAACTGCATGTGACTCAACTCCATTTAGGACTGGGAAACAAACGCTAGCTCGCCTTACAAGAAACACAATCTACTTTTGAGAAAAATGCACTCTTCTTCTCTACTGTGTTTCCTATGGGGTTCGAAATGTGAGCTTGCTCAGAACAAAAGAACTGTGCTTCCAACACACACGGGCCATATCTAGTTCAACTCTGCTTAGGAAACTGAATAGAACAGAACATCCTCTTCAGTCCAATACGCTGTACATGCTGGGTACAGACGCCAGTGCGATTTGCACTGTGTATGGCAATGGGAGCGCAATAGTGACTCTTCTTACCAGAAAACAACTCTTGCTCGTAGGACCAGAAACTGCATGTGATTCAACTCCATGTAGGACTGGGAAACAAACGCTAGCTCGCCTTACAAGAAACACACTTTGCTTTTGAGAAAACAGCACTCTTCTACTCTACTGTGTTTCCTATGGGGTCCAAACAGTGAGCTTGCTCAGAACAAATGAACTGTGCTTCCTACACACACGGGCCATATCTAGTTCAAATCTGCTTAGGAAACTGAGAAGAACAGTAGCTCCTCTTCAGTCCAATACACTGTACTTGCTGGGAACAGACGCGAGTGCAATTTGCACTGTGTATGTCAATGGGAGCGCAATAGTGACTTTCCTTACCAGTAAACAACTCTTGCTCGTAGGACCAGAAACTGCATGTGATTCAACTCCATTTAGGACTGCGAAACAAACGCTACTCTCCTTACAAAAAACACACTCTGCTTTTGAGGAAAGAGCACTCTTCTCTACTGTTTTTCCTATAGGGCCAGAACAGTGAGCTTGCTGAGTACAAAAGAACTGTGCTTCCTACACACATGGGCCATATCTAGTTCAACTCTGCTTAGGAAACTGACAAGAGAGTAGCTCCTCTTCAGTCCAATACACTGTACTTACAGGGAACAGACGCGAGGGCTATTTGCACTGTGTATGGCAAAGGGAGCGCAATAGTGACTCTTCTTACCAGAAAACAACTCTTGCTCGTAGGACCAGAACCTGGATGTGATTCAACTCCATTTAGGATTGGGAAACAAACGCTAGCTCGCCTTACAAGAAACACACTCTGCTTTTGAGAAAAGAGCACTCTTCTACTCTACTGTGTTTCCTATGGGATCCAAACAGTGAGCTTGCTCAGAACAAAAGAACTGTGCTTCCTACACACACAGGCCATATCTAGTTCAAATTTGCTTAGGAAACTGACAAGAACAGTAGCTCCTCTTCAGTCCAATACACTGTACTTGCTGGGAACAGACGCGAGGGCTATTTGCACTGTGTATGGCAATGGGAGCGCAATAGTTTACTTTCCTTACCAGAAAACAACTCTTGCTCATAGGAACGGAAACTGCATGTGATTCAACTCCATTTAGGACTGGGAAACAAACTCTAGCTGGCCTTACAAGAAACACACTCTTCTTTGGAGGAAAGAACACTCTTCTAATCTACTGTGTTTCCTATAGGGCCAGAACAGTGAGCTTGCTGAGTACAAAAGAACTGTGCTTCCTACACACATTGGCCATATCTAGTTCAACTCTGCTTAGGATCCTGACAAGAACAGTAGATCCTCTTTAGTCCAGTACACTGAACATGCTAGGAACAGATTCCAGTGCTTTTTGCCCTGAGTATGACAATGGGAGCGCAATAGTGACTCTTATTACCAGAAAAAACTCTTGCTCGTAGGACCAGAAACTGCATGTGATTCAACTCCATTTAGGACTGGGAAACAAACGCTAGCTCGCCTTACAGGAAACACACTCTGCTTTTGAGAAAAATGCACTTTTCTACTCTACTGTGTTTCCTATGGGGTTCGAAATGTGAGCTTGCTCAGAACAAAAGAACTCTGCTTCCCACACACACGGGCCATATCTAGTTCAACTCTGCATAGGAAACTGAAAAGAACAGAAGATCCTCTTCAGTCCAATACGCTGTACATGCCTGGTACAGACGCCAGTGCTATTTGCACTGTGTATGGCAATGGGAGCGCAATAGTGACTCTTCTTACCAGAAAACAACTCTTGCTCGTAGGACCAGAAACTGCATGTGATTCAACTCCATTTAGGACTGGGAATCAAACGCTAGCTCGCCTTACAAGAAACACACTCTGCTTTTGAGAAAAGAGCACTCTTCTACTCTACTGTGTTTCCTATAGGGCCAGAACAGTGAGCTTGCTCAGAACAAAAGAACTGTGCTTCCTACACACACGGGCCATATCTAGTTCAAATTTGCTTAGGAAACTGACAAGAACAGTAGCTCCTCTTCAGTCCAATACACTGAACTTGCTGGGAACAGACGCGAGGGCTATTTGCACTGTGTTTGGCAATGGGAGCGCAATAGTGACTTTCCTTACCAGAAAACAACTCTTGCTCATAGGAACGGAAACTGCATGTGATTCAACTCCATTTAGGACTGGGAAACCAACTCTAGCTGGCCTTACAAGAAACACACTCTGCTTTGGAGGAAAGAGCACTCTTCTACTCTACTGTGTTTCCTATAGGGCCACAACAGTGAGCTTGCTGAGTACAAAAGAACTGTGCTTCCTACACACATGGGCCATATCTAGTTCAACTCTGCTTAGGAACCTGACAAGAACAGTAGATCCTCTTTAGTCCAATACACTGTACATGCTGGGAACAGAGGCCAGTGCTATTTGCCCTGAGTATGACAATGGGAGCGCAATAGTGACTCTTCTTACCAGAAAAAACTCTTCCTCGTAGGACCAGAAACTGCATGTGATTCAACTCCATTTAGGACTGGGAAACAAACGCTAGCTCGCCTTACAAGAAACACAATCTGCTTTTGAGAAAAATGCACTCTTCTACTCTACTCTGTTTCCTATGGGGTTCGAAATGTGAGCTTGCTCAGAACAAAAGAACTGTGCTTCGTACACACACGGGCCATATCTAGTTCAACTCTGCTTAGGAAACTGAAAAGAACAGAACATCCTCTTCAGTCCAATACGCTGTACATGCTGGGTACAGACGCCAGTGCTATTTGCACTGTGTATGGCAATGGGAGCGCAATAGTGACTCTTCTTACCAGAAAACAACTCTTGCTCGTAGGACCAGAAACTGCATGTGATTCAACTCCATTAAGACTGGGAAACAAATGCTAGCTCGCCTTACAAGAAACACACTCTGCTTTTGAGAAAACAGCACTCTTCTACTCTACTGTGTTTCCTATGGGGTCCAAACAGTGAGCTTGCTCAGAACAAAAGAACTGTGCTTCCTACACACACGGGCCATATCTAGTTCAATTCTGCTTAGGAAACTGACAAGAACAGTAGCTCTACTTCAGTCCAATACACTGTACTTGCTGGGAACAGACGCGAGGGCTATTTGCACTGTGTATGGCAAAGGGAGCGCAATAGTGACTCTTCTTACCAGAAAACAACTCTTGCTCGTAGGACCAGAACCTGGATGTGATTCAACTCCATTTAGGATTGGGAAACAAACACTAGCTCGCCTTACAAGAGACACACTCTGCTTTTGAGAAAAGAGCACTCTTCTACTCTACTGTGTTTCCTATGGGATCCAAACAGTGAGCTTGCTCAGAACAAAAGAACTGTGCTTCCTACACACACGGGCCATATCTAGTTCAAATTTGCTTAGGAAACTGACAAGAACAGTAGCTCCTCTTCATTCCAATACACTGTACTTGCTGGGAACAGACGCGAGGGCTATTTGCACTGTGTTTGGCAATGGGAGTGCAATAGTGACTTTCCTTACCAGAAACCAACTCTTGCTCATAGCAACGGAAACTGCATGTGATTCAACTCCATTTAGGACTGGGAAACAAACTCTAGCTGGCCTTACAAGAAACACACTCTGCTTTAGAGGAAAGAGCACTCTTCTAATCTACTGTGTTTCCTATAGGGCCAGAACAGTGAGCTTGCTGAGTACAAAAGAACTGTGCTTCCTACACACATGGGCCATATCTAGTTCAACTCTGCTTAGGAACCTGACAAGAACAGTAGATCCTCTTTAGTCCAGTACACTGTACATGCCAGGAACAGAGGCCAGTGCTATTTGCCCTGAGTATGACAATGGGAGCACAATAGTGACTCTTATTACCAGAAAAAACTCTTGCTCGTAGGACCAGAAACTGCATGTGTATTTCAACTCCATTTAGGATTGGGAAACAAACACTAGCTCGCATTACAAGAAACACACTCTGCTTTGGAGGAAAGAGCACTCTTCTAATCTACTGTGTTTCCTATAGGGCCAGAACAGTGAGCTTGCTGAGTACAAAAGAACTGTGCTTCCTACACACATGGGCCATATCTAGTTCAACTCTGCTTAGGAACCTGAGAAGAACAGTAGATCCTCTTTAGTCCAATACACTGTACATGCTGGGAACAGAGGCCAGTGCTATTTGCCCTGAGTATGACAATGGGAGCGCAATAGTGACTCTTCTTACCAGAAAAAACTCTTGCTCGTAGGACCAGAAACTGCATGTGATTCAACTCCATTTAGGACTGGGAAACAAAAGCTAGCTCGCCTTACAAGAAAAACAATCTGCTTTTGAGAAAAATGCACTCTTCTACTCTACTGTGTTTCCTATGGGGTTCGAAATGTGAGCTTGCTCAGAACAAAAGAACTGTGCTTCCTACACACACGGGCCATATCTAGTTCAACTCGGCTTAGGAAACTGAAAAGAACAGAACATCCTCTTCAGTCCAATACGCTGTACATGCTGGGTACAGACGCCAGTGCTATTTGCACTGTGTATGGCAATGGGAGCGCAATAGTGACTCTTCTTACTAGAAAACAACTCTTGCTCGTAGGACCAGAAACTGCATGTGATTCAACTCCATTTAGGACTGGGAAACAAACGCTAGCTCGCCTTACAAGAAACACACTCTGCTTTTGAGAAAACAGCACTCTTCTACTCTACTGTGTTTCCTATGGGGTCCAAACAGTGAGCTTGCTCAGAACAAAAGAACTGTGCTTCCTACACACACGGGCCATATCTAGTTCAACTCTGCTTAGGAAACTGACAAGAGAGTAGCTCCTCTTCAGTCCAATACACTGTACTTACTGGGAAAAGACGCGAGGGCTATTTGCACTTTGTATGGCAAAGGGAGCGCAATAGTGACTCTTCTTACCAGAAAACAACTCTTGCTCGTAGGACCAGAACCTGGATGTGATTCAACTCCATTTAGGATTGGGAAACAAACGCTAGCTCGCCTTACAATAAACACATTCTGCTTTTGAGAAAAGAGCACTCTTCTACTCTACTGTGTTTCCAATGGGATCCAAACAGTGAGCTTGCTCAGAACAAAAGAACTGTGCTTCCTACACACACGGGCCATATCTAGTTCAAATTTGCTTAGGAAACTGACAAGAACAGTAGCTCCTCTTCAGTCCAATACACTGTACTTGCTGGGAACAGACGCGAGGGCTATTTGCACTGTGTTTGGCAATTGGAGCGCAATAGTTTACTTTCCTTACCAGAAAACAACTCTTGCTCATAGGAACGGAAACTGCATGTGATTCAACTCCATTTAGGACTGGGAAACAAACTCTAGCTGGCCTTACAAGAAACACACTCTTCTTTGGAGGAAAGAGCACTCTTCTAATCTACTGTGTTTCCTATAGGGCCAGAACATTGAGCTTGCTGAGTACAAAAGAACTGTGCTTCCTACACACATGGGCCATATCTAGTTCAACTCTGCTTAGGAACCTGACAAGAACAGTAGATCCTCTTTAGTCCAATACACTGTACATCCTGGGAACAGAGGCCAGTGCTATTTGCCCTGAGTATGACAATGGGAGCGCAATAGTGACTCTTCTTATCAGAAAAAACTCTTGCTCGTAGGACCAGAAACTGCATGTGATTCAACTCCATTTAGGACTGGGAACCAAAAGCTAGCTCGCCTTTCAAGAAACACAATCTGCTTTTGAGAAAAATGCACTCTTCTACTCTACTGTGTTTCCTATGGGGTTCGAAATGTGAGCTTGCTCAGAACAAAAGACTGTGCTTTTTATACACACGGGCCATATCTAGTTCAACTCTGCTTAGGAAACTGAAAAGAGCAGAACATCCTCTTCCGTCCAATATGCTGTACATGCTGGGTACAGACGCCAGTGCTATTTGCACTGTGTATGGCAATGGGAGCGCAATAGTGACTCTTCTTACCAGAAAACAACTCTTGCTCGTAGGACCAGAAACTGCATGTGATTCAACTCCATTTAGGACTGGGAAACCAACGCTAGCTCGCCTTACATGAAACACACTCTGCTTTTGAGAAAACAGCACTCTTCTACTCTACTGTGTTTCCTATGGGGTCCAAACAGTGAGCTTGCTCAGAACAAAAGAACTGTGCTTCCTACACACACGGGCCATATCTAGTTCAACTCTGCTTAGGAAACTGACAAGAGAGTAGCTCCTCTTCAGTCCAATACACTGAACTTACTGGGAACAGACGCGAGGGCTATTTGCACTGTGTATGGCAAAGGGAGCGCAATAGTGACTCTTCTTACCAGAAAACAACTCTTGTTCGTAGGACCAGAACCTGGATGTGATTCAACTCCATTTAGGATTGGGAAACAAACGCTAGCTCGCCTTACAAGAAACATACTCTGCTTTTGAGAAAAGAGCACTCTTCTACTCTACTGTGTTTCCTATGGGATCCAAACAGTGAGCTTGCTCAGAACAAAAGAACTGTGCTTCCTACACACACGGGCCATATCTAGTTCAAATTTGCTTAGGAAACTGACAAGAACAGTAGCTCCTCTTCAGTCCAATACACTGTACTTGCTGGGAACAGACGCGAGGGCTATTTGCACTGTGTTTGGCAATGGGAGCGCAATAGTTTACTTTCCTTACCAGAAAACAACTCTTGCTCATAGGAACGGAAACTGCATGTGATTCAACTCCATTTAGGACTGGGAAACAAACTCTAGCTGGCCTTACAAGAAACACACTCTTCTTTGGAGGAAAGAGCACTCTTCTAATCTACTGTGTTTCCTATAGGGCCAGAACAGTGAGCTTGCTGAGTACAAAAGAACTGTGCTTCCTACACACATGGGCCATATCTAGTTCAACTCTGCTTAGGAACCTGACAAGAACAGTAGATCCTCTTTAGTCCAGTACACTGTACATGCTAGGAACAGAGGCCAGTGCTATTTTCCCTGAGTATGACAATGGGAGCGCAATAGTGACTCTTATTACCAGAAAAAACTCTTGCTCGTAGGACCAGAAACTGCATGTGATTCAACTCCATTTAGGACTGGGAAACAAAAGCTAGCTCGCCTTACAAGAAACACAATCTGCTTTTGAGAAAAATGCACTCTTCTACTCTACTGTGTTTCCTATGGGGTTCGAAATGTGAGCTTGCTCAGAACAAAAGAACTGTGCTTCCTACACACACGGGCCATATCTAGTTCAACTCTGCTTAGGAAACTGACAAGAGAGTAGCTCCTCTTCAGTCCAATACACTGTACTTACTGGGAACAGACGCGAGGGCTATTTGCACTGTGTATGGCAAAGGGAGCGCAATAGTGACTCTTCTTACCAGAAAACAACTCTTGCTCGTAGGACCAGAACCTGGATGTGATTCAACTCCATTTAGGATTGGGAAACAAACGCTAGCTCGCCTTACAATAAACACATTCTGCTTTTGAGAAAAGAGCACTCTTCTACTCTACTGTGTTTCCTATGGGATCCAAACAGTGAGCTTGCTCAGAACAAAAGAACTGTGCTTCCTACACACGGGCCATATCTAGTTCAAATTTTCTTAGGAAACTGACAAGAACAGTAGCTCCTCTTCAGTCCAATACACTGTACTTGCTGGGAACAGACGCGAGGGCTATTTGCACTGTGTTTGGCAATGGGAGCGCAATAGTTTACTTTCCTTACCAGAAAACAACTCTTGCTCATAGGAACGGAAACTGCATGTGATTCAACTCCATTTAGGACTGGGAAACAAACTCTAGCTGGCCTTACAAGAAACACACTCTTCTTTGGAGGAAAGAGCACTCTTCTTATCTACTGTGTTTCCTATAGGGCCAGAACAGTGAGCTTGCTGAGTACAAAAGAACTGTGCTTCCTACACACATGGGCCATATCTAGTTCAACTCTGCTTAGGAACCTGACAAGAACAGTAGATCCTCTTTAGTCCAGTACACTGTACATGCTAGGAACAGAGGCCAGTGCTATTTTCCCTGAGTATGACAATGGGAGCGCAATATTGACTCTTATTACCAGAAAAAACTCTTGCTCGTAGGACTAGAAACTGCATGTGATTCAACTCCATTTAGGACTGGGAAACAAAAGCTAGCTCGCCTTACAAGAAACACAATCTGCTTTTGAGAAAAATGCACTCTTCTACTCTACTGTGTTTCCTATGGGGTTCGAAATGTGAGCTTGCTCAGAACAAAAGAACTGTCCTTCCTACACACACGGGCCATATCTAGATCAACTCTGCTTAGGAAACTGACAAGAGAGTAGCTCCTCTTCAGTCCAATACACTGTACTTACTGGGAACAGACGCGAGGGCTATTTGTACTGTGTATGGCAAAGGGAGCGCAATAGTGACTCTTCTTACCAGAAAACAACTCTTGCTCGTAGGACCAGAACCTGGATGTGATTCAACTCCATTTAGGATTGGGAAACAAACGCTAGCTCGCCTTACAATAAACACATTCTGCTTTTGAGAAAAGAGCACTCTTCTACTCTACTGTGTTTCCTATGGGATCCAAACAGTGAGCTTGCTCAGAACAAAAGAACTGTGCTTCCTACACACACGGGCCATATCTAGTTCAAATTTGCTTAGGAAACTGACAAGAACAGTAGCTCCTCTTCAGTCCAATACACTGTACTTGCTGGGAACAGACGCGAGGGCTATTTGCACTGTGTTTGGCAATGGGAGCGCAATAGTTTACTTTCCTTACCAGAAAACAACTCTTGCTCATAGGAACGGAAACTGCATGTGATTCAACTCCATTTAGGACTGGGAAACAAACTCTAGCTGGCCTTACAAGAAACACACTCTGCTTTGGAGGAAAGAGCACTCTTCTAATCTACTGTGTTTCCTATAGGGCCAGAACAGTGAGCTTGCTGAGTACAAAAGAACTGTGCTTCCTACACACATGGGCCATATCTAGTTCAACTCTGCTTAGGAACCTGACAAGAACAGTAGATCCTCTTTAGTCCAGTACACTGTACATGCTAGGAACAGAGGCCAGTGCTATTTGCCCTGAGTATGACAATGGGAACGCAATAGTGACTCTTATTACCAGAAAAAACTCTTGCTCGTAGGACCAGAAACTGCATGTGATTCAACTCCATTTAGGACTGGGAAACAAACGCTAGCTCGCCTTACAGGAAACACACTCTGCTTTTGAGAAAAATGCACTTTTCTACTCTACTGTGTTTCCTATGGGGTTCGAAATGTGAGCTTGCTCAGAACAAAAGAACTCTGCTTCCCACACACACGGGCCATATCTAGTTCAACTCTGCATAGGAAACTGAAAAGAACAGAAGATCCTCTTCAGTCCAATACGCTGTACATGCTGGGTACAGACGCCAGTGCTATTTGGACTGTGTATGGCAATGGGAGCGCAATAGTGACTCTTCTTACCAGAAAACAACTCTTGCTCGTAGGACCAGAAACTGCATGTGATTCAACTCCATTTAGGACTGGGAAACAAACCCTAGCTCGCCTTACAAGAAACACACTCTGCTTTTGAGAAAAGAGCACTCTTCTAATCTACTGTGTTTCCTATAGGGCCAGAACATTGAGCTTGCTGAGTACAAAAGAACTGTGCTTCCTACACACATGGGCCATATCTAGTTCAACTCTGCTTAGGAACCTGACAAGAACAGTAGATCCTCTTTAGTCCAATACACTGTACATCCTGGGAACAGAGGCCAGTGCTATTTGCCCTGAGTATGACAATGGGAGCGCAATAGTGACTCTTCTTATCAGAAAAAACTCTTGCTCGTAGGACCAGAAACTGCATGTGATTCAACTCCATTTAGGACTGGGAAACAAAAGCTAGCTCGCCTTTCAAGAAACACAATCTGCTTTTGACAAAAATGCACTCTTCTACTCTACTGTGTTTCCTATGGGGTTCGAAATGTGAGCTTGCTCAGAACAAAAGAACTGTGCTTCCTACACACACGGGCCATATCTAGTTCAACTCTGCTTAGGAAACTGAAAAGAACAGAACATCCTCTTCAGTCCAATAGGCTGTACATGCTGGGAACAGACACCAGTGCTATTTGCACTGTGTATGGCAATGGGAGCGCAATAGTGACTCTTCTTACCAGAAAACAACTCTTGCTCGTAGGACCAGAAACTGCATGTGATTCAACTCCATTTAGGACTGGGAAACAAACGCTAGCTCGCCTTACAAGAAACACACTCTGCTTTTGAGAAAACAGCACTCTTTTACTCTACTGTGTTTCCTATGGGGACAAACAGTGAGCTTGCTCAGAACAAATGAACTGTGCTTCCTACACACACGGGCCATATCTAGTTCAATTCTGCTTAGGAAACTGACAAGAACAGTAGCTCCTCTTCAGTCCAATACACTGTACTTGCTGGGAACAGACGCGCGGGCTATTTGCACTGTGTATGGCAAAGGGAGCACAATAGTGACTCTTCTTACCAGAAAACAACTCTTGCTCGTAGGACCAGAACCTGGATGTGATTCAACTCCATTTAGGATTGGGAAACAAACGCTAGCTCGCCTTACAAGAAACACACTCTTCTTTTGAGAAAAGAGCACTCTTCTACTCTACTGTGTTTCCTATGTGATCCAAACAGTGAGCTTGCTCAGAACAAAAGAACTGTGCTTCCTACACACACGGGCCATATCTAGTTCAAATTTGTTAGGAAACTGACAAGAACAGTAGCTCCTCTTCAGTCCAATACACTGTACTTGCTGGGAACAGACGCGAGGGCTATTTGCACTGTGTTTGGCAATGGGAGCGCAATAGTGACGTTCCTTACCAGAAAACAACTCTTGCTCATAGGACCAGAAACTGCATGTGATTCAACTCCATTTGGGACTGGGAAACAAACTCTAGCTGGCCTTACAAGAAACACACTCTGCTTTGGAGGAAAGAGCACTCTTCTAATCTACTGTGTTTCCTATAGGGCCAGAACAGTGAGCTTGCTGAGTACAAAAGAACTGTGCTTCCTACACACATGGGCCATATCTAGTTCAACTCTGCTTAGGAACCTGACAAGAACAGTAGATCCTCTTTAGTGCAGTGCACTGTACATGGTAGGAACAGAGGCCAGTGCTATTTGCCCTGAGTATGACAATGGGAGCGCAATAGTGACTCTTATTACCAGAAAAAACTCTTGCTCATAGGACCAGAAACTGCATGTGTATTTCAACTCCATTTAGGATTGGGAAACAAACACTAGCTCCCATTACAAGAAACACACTCTGCTTTGGAGGAAAGAGCACTCTTCTAATCTACTGTGTTTCCTATAGGGCCAGAACATTGAGCTTGCTGAGTACAAAAGAACTGTGCTTCCTACACACATGGGCCATATCTAGTTCAACTCTGCTTAGGTACCTGAGAAGAACAGTAGATCCTCTTTAGTCCAATACACTGTACATGCTGGGAACAGAGGCCAGTGCTATTTGCCCTGAGTATGACAATGAGAGCGCAATAGTGACTCTTCTTATCAGAAAAAACTCTTGCTCGTAGGACCAGAAACTGCATGTCATTCAACTCCATTTAGGACTGGGAAACAAAAGCTAGCTCGCCTTATAAGAAACACAATCTGCTTTTGAGAAAAATGCACTCTTCTACTCTACTGTGTTTCCTATGGGGTTCGAAATGTGAGCTTGCTCAGAACAAAAGAACTGTGCTTCCTACATACACGGGCCATATCTAGTTCAACTCTGCTTAGGAAACTGAAAAGAACAGAACATCCTCTTCAGTCCAATACGCTGTACATGCTGGGTACAGACGCCAGTGCTATTTGCACTGTGTATGGCTATGGGAGCACAATAGTGACTCTTCTTACCAGAAAACAACTCTTGCTCGTAGGACCAGAAACTGCATGTGATTCAACTCCATTTAGGACTGGGAAACAAACGCTAGCTCGCCTTACAAGAAACACACTCTGCTTTTGAGAAAACAGCACTCTTCTACTCTACTGTGTTTCCTATGGGGACAAACAGTGAGCTTGCTCAGAACAAAAGAACTGTGCTTCCTACACACACGGGCCATATCTAGTTCAATTCTGCTTAGGAAACTGACAAGAACAGTAGCTCCTCTTCAGTCCAATACACTGTACTTGCTGGGAACAGACGCGCGGGCTATTTGCACTGTGTATGGCAAAGGGAGCACAATAGTGACTCTTCTTACCAGAAAACAACTCTTGCTCGTAGGACCAGAACCTGGATGTGATTCAACTCCATTTAGGATTGGGAAACAAACGCTAGCTCGCCTTACAAGAAACACACTCTTCTTTTGAGAAAAGAGCACTCTTCTACTCTACTGTGTTTCCTATGTGATCCAAACAGTGAGCTTGCTCAGAACAAAAGAACTGTGCTTCCTACACACACGGGCCATATCTAGTTCAAATTTGTTACGAAACTGACAAGAACAGTTGCTTCTCTTCAGTCCAATACACTGTACTTGCTGGGAACAGACGCGAGGGCTATTTGCACTGTGTTTGGCAATGGGAGCGCAATAGTGACTTTCCTTACCAGAAAACAACTCTTGCTCATAGGACCAGAAACTGCATGTGATTCAACTCCATTTGGGACTGGGAAACAAACTGTAGCTGGCCTTACAAGAAACACACTCTGCTTTGGAGGAAAGAGCACTCTTCTAATCTACTGTGTTTCCTATAGGGCCAGAACAGTGAGCTTGCTGAGTACAAAAGAACTGTGCTTCCTACACACATGGGCCATATCTAGTTCAACTCTGCTTAGGAACCTGACAAGAACAGTAGATCCTCTTTAGTGCAGTGCACTGTACATGGTAGGAACAGAGGCCAGTGCTATTTGCCCTGAGTATGACAATGGGAGCGCAATAGTGACTCTTATTACCAGAAAAAACTCTTGCTCGTAGGACCAGAAACTGCATGTGTATTTCAACTCCATTTAGGATTGGGAAACAAACACTAGCTCCCATTACAAGAAACACACTCTGCTTTGGAGGAAAGAGCACTCTTCTAATCTACTGTGTTTCCTATAGGGCCAAAACATTGAGCTTGCTGAGTACAAAAGAACTGTGCTTCCTACACACATGGGCCATATCTAGTTCAACTCTGCTTAGGTACCTGAGAAGAACAGTCGATCCTCTTTAGTCCAATACACTGTACATGCTGGGAACAGAGGCCAGTGCTATTTGCCCTGAGTATGACAATGAGAGCGCAATAGTGACTCTTCTTATCAGAAAAAACTCTTGCTCGTAGGACCAGAAACTGCATGTCATTCAACTCCATTTAGGACTGGGAAACAAAAGCTAGCTCGCCTTATAAGAAACACAATCTGCTTTTGAGAAAAATGCACTCTTCTACTCTACTGTGTTTCCTATGGGGTTCGAAATGTGAGCTTGCTCAGAACAAAAGAACTGTGCTTCCTACATACACGGGCCATATCTAGTTCAACTCTGCTTAGGAAACTGAAAAGAACAGAACATCCTCTTCAGTCCAATACGCTGTACATGCTGGGTACAGACGCCAGTGCTATTTGCACTGTGTATGGCTATGGGAGCACAATAGTGACTCTTCTTACCAGAAAACAACTCTTGCTCGTAGGACCAGAAACTGCATGTGATTCAACTACATTTAGGACTGGGAAACAAACGCTAGCTCACCTTACAAGAAACACACTCTGCTTTTGAGAAAAGAGCACTCTTCTACTCTACTGTGTTTCCTATGGGGTCCAAACAGTAAGCTTGCTCAGAACAAAAGAACTGTGCTTCCTACACACACGGGCCATATCTAGTTCAATTCTGCTTAGGAAACTGACAAGAACAGAAGCTCCTCTTCAGTCCAATACACTGTACTTGCTGGGAACAGACCCGAGGGCTATTTGCACTGTGTTTGGCAATGGGAGCGCAATAGTTTTCTTTCCTTACCAGAAAACAACTCTTGCTCATAGGAACAGAAACTGCATGTGATTCAACTCCATTTAGGACTGGGAAACAAACTCTAGCTGGCCTTACAAGAAACACACTCTGCTTTGGAGGAAAGAGCACTCTTCTAATCTACTGTGTTTCCTATAGGGCCAGAACAGTGAGCTTGCTGAATACAAAAGAACTGTGCTTCCTACACACATGGGCCATATCTAGTTCAACTCTGCTTAGGAACCTGACAAGAACAGTAGATCCTCTTTAGTCCAGTACACTGTACATGCTAGGAACAGAGGCCAGTGCTATTTGCCCTGAGTATGACAATGGGAGCGCAATAGTGACTCTTATTACCAGAAAAAACTCTTGCTCGTAGGACCAGAAACTGCATGTGATTCAACTCCATTTAGGACTGGGAAACAAATGCTAGCTCGCCTTACATGAAACACAATCTGCTTTTGAGAAAAATGCACTTTTCTACTCTACTGTGTTTCTTATGGGGTTCGAAATGTGAGCTTGCTCAGAATAAAAGAACTGTGCTTCCTACACACACGGGCCATATCTAGTTCAACTCTGCATAGGAAACTGAAAAGAACAGAAGATCCTCTTCAGTCCAATACGCTGTACATGCTGGGTACAGACGCCAGTGCTATTTGCACTGTGTATGGCAATGGGAGCGCAATAGTGACTCTTCTTACCAGAAAACAACTCTTGATCGTAGGACCAGAAACTGCATGTGATTCAACTCCATTTAGGACTGGGAAACCAACGCTAGCTCGCCTTACAAGAAACACACTCTGCTTTTGAGAAAAGAGCACTCTTCTAATCTACTGTGTTTCCTATGGGGTCCAAACAGTGAGCTTGCTCAGAACAAAAGAACTGTGCTTCCTACACACTCGGGCCATATCTAGTTCAATTCTGCTTAGGAAACTGACAAGAACAGTAGCTCCTCTTCAGTCCAATACACTGTACTTGCTGGGAACAGACGCGAGTGCTAATTGCACTGTATATGGCAATGGGAGCGCAATAGTGACTTTCCTTACCAGAAAACAACTCTTGCTCGTAGGAACGGAAACTGCATGTGATTCAACTCCATTTAGGACTGGGAAACAAACGCTAGCTCGCCTTACAAGAAACACAATCTGCTTTTGAGAAAAATGCACTCTTCTACTCTACTGTGTTTCCTATGGGGTTCGAAATGTGAGCTTGCTCAGAACAAAAGAACTGTGCTTCCTACACACACGGGCCATATCTAGTTCAACTCTGCGTAGGAAACTGAAAAGAACAGAACATCCTCTTCAGTCCAATAGGCTGTACATGCTAGGTACAGACGCCAGTGCTATTTGCACTGTGTATGGCAATGGGAGCGCAATAGTGACTCTTCTTACCAGAAAACAACTCTTGCTCGTAGGACCAGAAACTGCATGTGATTCAACTCCATTTAGGACTGGGAAACAAACGCTAGCTCGCCTTACAAGAAACACACTCTGCTTTTGAGAAAACAGCACTCTTCTACTCTACTGTGTTTCCTATGGGGACAAACAGTGAGCTTGCTCAGAGCAAAAGAACTGTGCTTCCTACACACACGGGCCATATCTAGTTCAATTCTGCTTAGGAAACTGACAACAACAGTAGCTGCTCTTCAGTCCAATACACTGTACTTGCTGGGAACAGACACGATGGCTATTTGCACTGTGTATGGCAAAGGGAGCACAATAGTGACTCTTCTTACCAGAAAACAACTGTTGCTCATAGGACCAGAACCTGGATGTGATTCAACTCCATTTAGGATTGGGAAACAAACGCTAGCTCGTCTTACAAGAAACACACTCTGCTTTTGAGAAAAGAGCACTCTTCTACTCTACTGTGTTTCCTATGGGATCCAAACAGTGAGCTTGCTCAGAACAAAAGAACTGTGCTTCCTACACACACGGGCCATATCTAGTTCAAATTTGTTAGGAAACTGACAAGAACAGTAGCTCCTCTTCAGTCCAATACACTGTACTTGCTGGGAACAGACGCGAGGGCTATTTGCACTGTGTTTGGCAATGGGAGCGCAATAGTGACTTTCCTTACCAGAAAACAACTCTTGCTCATAGGACCAGAAACTGCATGTGATTCAACTCCATTTGGGACTGGGAAACAAACTCTAGCTGGCCTTACAAGAAACACACTCTGCTTTGGAGGAAAGAGCACTCTTCTAATCTACTGTGTTTCCTATAGGGCTAGAACAGTGAGCTTGCTGAGTACAAAAGAACTGTGCTTCCTACACACATGGGCCATATCTAGTTCAACTCTGCTTAGGAACCTGACAAGAACAGTAGATCCTCTTTAGTCCAGTACACTGTACATGCTAGGAACAGAGGCCAGTGCTATTTGCCCTGAGTATGACAATGGGAGCGCAATAGTGACTCTTATTACCAGAAAAAACTCTTGCTCGTAGGACCAGAAACTGCATGTGTATTTCAACTCCATTTAGGATTGGGAAACAAACACTAGCTCGCATTACAAGAAACACACTCTGCTTTGGAGGAAAGAGCACTCTTCTAATCTACTGTGTTTCCTATAGGGCCAGAACATTGAGCTTGCTGAGTACAAAAGAACTGTGCTTCCTACACACATGGGCCATATCTAGTTTAACTCTGCTTAGGAACCTGAGAAGAACAGTAGATCCTCTTTAGTCCAATACACTGTATATGCTGGGAACAGAGGCCAGTGCTATTTGCCCTGAGTATGACAATGAGAGCGCAATAGTGACTCTTCTTATCAGAAAAAACTCTTGCTCGTAGGACCAGAAACTGCTTGTGATTCAACTCCATTTAGGACTGGGAAACAATAGCTAGCTCGCCTTACAAGAAACACAATCTGCTTTAGAGAAAAATGCACTCTTCTACTCTACTGTGTTTCCTATGGGGTTCGAAATGTGAGCTTGCTCAGAACAAAAGAACTGTGCTTCCTACATACACGGGCCATATCTAGTTCAACTCTGCTTAGGAAACTGAAAAGAACAGAACATCCTCTTCAGTCCAATACGCTGTACATGCTGGGTACAGACGCCAGTGCTATTTGCACTGTGTATGGCTATGGGAGCACAATAGTGACTCTTCTTACCAGAAAACAACTCTTGCTCGTAGGACCAGAAACTGCATGTGATTCAACTCCATTTAGGACTGGGAAACAAACGCTAGATCGCCTTACAAGAAATACACTCTGCTTTTGAGAAAAGAGCACTCTTCTACTCTACTGTGTTTCCTATGGGGTCCAAACAGTGAGCTTGCTCAGAACAAAAGAACTGTGCTTCCTACACACACGGGCCATATCTAGTTCAATTCTGCTTAGGAAACTGACAAGAACAGTAGCTCTACTTCAGTCCAATACACTGTACATGCTGGGAACAGACGCGAGGGCTATTTGCACTGTGTTTGGCAATGGGAGCGCAATAGTTTTCTTTCCTTACCAGAAAACAACTCTTGCTCATAGGAACAGAAACTGCATGTGATTCAACTCCATTTAGGACTGGGAAACAAACTCTAGCTGGCCTTACAAGAAACACACTCTGCTTTGGAGGAAAGAGCACTCTTCTAATCTACTGTGTTTCCTATAGGGCCAGAACAGTGAGCTTGCTGAGTACAAAAGAACTGTGCTTCCTACACACATGGGCCATATCTAGTTCAACTCTGCTTAGGAACCTGACAAGAACAGTAGATCCTCTTTAGTCCAGTACACTGTACATGCTAGGAACAGAGGCCAGTGCTATTTGCCCTGAGTATGACAATGGGAGCGCAATAGTGACTCTTATTACCAGAAAAAACTCTTGCTCGTAGGACCAGAAACTGCATGTGATTCAACTCCATTTAGGACTGGGAAACAAATGCTAGGTCGCCTTACAGGAAACACACTCTGCTTTTGAGAAAAATGCACTTTTCAACTCTACTGTGTTTCCTATGGGGTTCGAAATGTGAGCTTGCTCAGAACAAAAGAACTGTGCTTCCTACACACACGGGCCATATCTAGTTCAACTCTGCATAGGAAACTGAAAAGAACAGAAGATCCTCTTCAGTCCAATACGCTGTACATGCTGGGTACAGACGCCAGTGCTATTTGCACTGTGTATGGCAATGGGAGCGCAATAGTGACTCTTCTTACCAGAAAACAACTCTTGCTCATAGGACCAGAAACTGCATGTGATTCAACTCCATTTAGGACTGGGAAACAAACGCTAGCTCGCCTTACAAGAAACACACTCTGCTTTTGAGAAAAGAGCACTCTTCTAATCTACTGTGTTTCCTATGGGGTCCAAACAGTGAGCTTGCTCAGAACAAAAGAACTGTGCTTCCTACACACACGGGCCATATCTAGTTCAATTCTGCTTAGGAAACTGACAAGAACAGTAGCTCCTCTTCAGTCCAATACACTGTACTTGCTGGGAACAGACGCGAGTGCTAATTGCACTGTATATGGCAATGGGAGCGCAATAGTGACTTTCCTTACCAAAAAACAACTCTTGCTCGTAGGAACGGAAACTGCATGTGATTCAACTCCATTTAGGACTGCGAAACAAACGCTAGCTCGCCTTACAAAAAACACACTCTGCTTTTGAGAATAGGGCATACATCTACTCTACTGTGTTTCCAATGGGGTCCAGAAAGTGTGCTTGCTCAGAACAAAAGAACTGTGCTTCCTACACACACGGGTCATATCTAGTTCAACTCTGCTTAGGAAACTGACAAAAAAAGTAGCTCCTCTTCAGTCAAATACACTGTACTTGCTGGGAACAGACGCGAGGGCAAAAATGCACTGTGTATGACAATGGGAGCACAATAGTGACTCCTCTTACCAGAAAACAACTCTTGCTCTTAGGACCAGAAACAGCATTTGAATCAATCCACTTAGGACTGGGAAACAAACGCTAGCTCGCCTTACAAGAAACACACTCTGCTTTTGAGAAAAGAGTACTCTTCTACTCTACTGTGTTTTCTATGTGGTCCGAACAGTGAGCTTGCTTAGAACAAAAGAACTGTGCTTCCTACACACACGGGCCATATCTAGTTCAACTGTGCTTAGGAAACTGACAAGAACAGTAGCTCCTCTTCAGACCAATACACTGTACTTGCTGGAAACCGACACGAGTGCTATTTGTACTGTGTATGGCAATGGGAGTGCAATAGTGACTCTTCTTACCAGAAAACAACTCTTGCTCTTAGTACCAGAAACTGCATTTGTTTCAATCCACTTAGGACTGGGAAACAAACGCTAGCTCGCCTTACAAGAAACACGCTCTGCTTTTGAGAAAAGAGCACTCTTCTACTCTACTCTGTTTCCAATAGGGCCAGAACAGTGACCTTGCTCAGAACAAAAGAACTGTGCTTCCTACACACACGGGCCATATCTAGTTCAATTCTACTTCGTTAACTGACAAGAACAGTAGCTCCTCTTCAGTCCAATACTCTGTACTTGCTGGAACAGACGCGAGTGCTATTTGCACTGTGTATGGCAAAGGGAGCGCAATAGTGACTCTTCTTACCAGAAAACAACTCTTGCTCTTAGTACCAGAAACTGCATTTGAATCAATCCACTTAGGACTGGGAAACAAACGCTAGCTCGCCTTACAAGAAACACGCTCTGCTTTTGAGAATAGGGCACACATCTTCTCTACTGTGTTTCCTGTGGGGTCCAAACAGTGAGCTTGCTCAGAACAAAAGATTTGTGCTTCCTACACACACGGATCATATCTAGTTCAACTCTGCTTAGGAAACTGACAAGAACAGTAGCTCCTCTTCAGTCCCATACACTGTACTTGCTGGGAACAGACGGGAGTGCTATTTGCACTGTGTATGGCATTGGGAGCACAATATTGACTTTCCTTACCAGAAAACAACTCTTGCTCGTATGAACAAAAACTGCATGTGATTCAACTCCATTTAGGACTGGGAAACAAACGCTAGCTCGCCTTACAAAAAACACTCTCTGCTTTTGAGGAAAGAGCACTCTTCTACTATACTGTGTTTCATATAGGGCCAGAACAGTGAGCTTGCTGAGTACAAAAGAACTGTGCTTCCTACACCCATGGGCCATATCTAGTTCAACTCTGCTTAGGAAACTGACAAGAACAGTAGCTCCTCTTCAGTCCAATACACTGGACTTGCTGGGAACAGACGCGAGGGCTATTTGTACTGTGTATGGCAAAGGGAGCACAATAGTGACTCTTCTTACCAGAAAACAACTCTTGCTCGTAGGACCAGAACCTGGATGTGATTCAACTCCATTTAGGATTGGGAAACAAACGCTAGCTCGCCTTACAAGAAACACACTCTGCTTTTGAGAAAAATGCACTCTTCTACTCTACTGTGTTTCCTATGGGGTTCGAAATGTGAGCTTGCTGAGAACAAAAGAACTGTGCTTTTTACACGCATGTGCCAAATCTAGTTCAACTCTGCTTAGGAAACTGAAAAGAACAGAACATCCTCTTCAGTCCAATACGCTGTACATGCTGGGTACAGACGCCAGTGCTATTTGCACTGTGTATGGCAATGGGAGCGCAATAGTGACTCTTCTTACCAGAAAACAACTCTTGCTCGTAGGACCAGAAACTGCATGTGATTCAACTCCATTTAGGACTGGGAAACAAACGCTAGCTCGCCTTACGAGAAACACACTCTGCTTTTGATAAAAGAGCACTCTTCTACTCTACTGTGTTTCCTATGGGGTCCAAACAGTGAGCTTGCTCAGAACAAAAAACTGTGCTTCCTACACACACGGGCCATATCTAGTTCAATTCTGCTTAGGAAACTGACAAGAACAGTAGCTCCTCTTCAGTCCAATACAGTGTACTTGCTGGGAACAGACGCGAGTGCTAATTGCACTGTGTATGGCAATGGGAGCGCAATAGTGACTTTCCTTACCAGAAAACAACTCTTGCTCGTAGGAACGGAAACTGCATGTGATTCAACTCCATTTAGGACTGCGAAACAAACGCTAGCTCGCCTTACAAAAAACACACTCTGCTTTTGAGGAAAGAGCACTCTTCTACTCTACTGTGTTTCCTATAGGGCCAGAACAGTGAGCTTGCTGAGTACAAAAGAACTGTGCTTCCTACACACATCGGCCATATCTAGTTCAACTCTGCTTAGGAAACTGACAAGAACAGTAGCTCCTCTTCAGTCCAATACACTGTACTTGCTGGGAACAGACGCGAGGGCTATTTGCACTGTGTATGGCAAAGGGAGCGCAATAGTGACTCTTCTTACCAGAAAACAACTCTTGCTCGTAGGACCAGAACCTGGATGTGATTCAACTCCATTTAGGATTGGGAAACAAACGCTAGCTCGCCTTACAAGAAACACACTCTGCTTTTGAGAAAAGAGCACTCTTCTACTCTACTGTGTTTCCTATGGGATCCAAACAGTAAGCTTGCTCAGAACAAAAGAACTGTGCTTCCTACACACACGGGCCATATCTAGTTCAAATTTGCTTAGGAAACTGACAAGAACAGTAGCTCCTCTTCAGTCCAATACACTGTACTTGCTGGGAACAGACGCTAGTGCTATTTGCACTGTGTTTGTCAATGGGAGCACAAAAGTGACTTTCCTTACCAGAAAACAACTCTTGGTCATAGGAACGGAAACTCCATGTGATTCAACTCCATTTAGGACTGGGAAACAAACTCTAGCTGGCCTTACAAGAAACACACTCTGCTTTGGAGGAAAGAGCACTCTTCTAATCTACTGTGTTTCCTATAGGGCCAGAACAGTGAGCTTGCTGAGTACAAAAGAACTGTGCTTCCTACACACATGGACCATATCTAGTTCAACTCTGCTTAGGAACCTGACAAGAACAGTAGATCCTCTTTAGTCCAGTACACTGTACATGCTGGGAACAGAGACCAGTGCTATTTGCCCTGAGTATGACAATGGGAGCGCAATAGTGACTCTTCTTACCAGAAAACAACACTTGCTCGTAGGACCAGAAACTGCATGTGATTCAACTCCATTTAGGACTAGGAAACAAACGCTAGCTCGCCTTACAAGAAACACGCTCTGCTCTTGAGAATAGGGCACACATCTTCTATACTGTGTTTCCTATGGGGTCCAAACAGTGAGCTTGCTCAAAACAAAAGAACTGTGCTTCCTACAAACTCGGGCCATATCTAGTTCAATTCTGCTTAGGAAACTGACAAGAACAGTAGATCCTCTTCAGTCCAATACACTGTACATGCTGGGTACAGACGCCAGTGCTATTTGCACTGTGTATGGCAATGGGGGCACAATAGTGACTCTTCTTACCAGAAAACAACTCTTGCTCGTAGGACCAGAAACTGCATGTGATTCAACTCCATTTAGGACTGGGAAACAAACGCTAGCTCGCCATACAAGAAACACACTCTGCTTTTGAGAAAAGAGCACTCTTCTACTCTACTGTGTTTCCTATGGGGTCCAAACAGTGAGCTTGCTCACAACAAAAGAACTGTGCTTCATACACACACGGGCCATATCTAGTTCAATTCTGCTTAGGAAACTGACAAGAACAGTAGCTCCTCTTCAGTCCAATACACTGTACTTGCTGGGAACAGACGCGAGGGCTATTTGCACTGTGTATGGCAAAGGGAGCGCAATAGTGACTCTTCTTACCAGAAAACAACTCTTGCTCTTAAGACCAGAAACTGCATTTGAATCAATCCACTTAGGACTGGGAAACAAATGCTAGCTCGCCTTACAACAAACATGCTCTGCTTTTGAGAATAGGGCACACATCTTCTCTACTGTGTTTCCTGTGGGGTCCAAACAGTGAGCTTGTTCAGAACAAAAGAATTGTGCTTCCTACACACACGGATCATATCTAGTTCAACTCTGCTTAGGAAACTGACCAGAACAGTAGCTTCTCTTCAGTCCCATACACTGTACTTGCTGGGAACAGACGAGAGAGCTATTTGCACTGTGTATGGCAATTGGAGCTCAATATTGACTTTCCTTACCAGAAAACAACTCTTGCTCGTATGTCCAAAAACTGCAGTGATTCAACTCCATTTAGGACTGGGAAACAAACGCTAGCTCGCCTTACAAAAAACACACTCTGCTTTTGAGGAAAGAGCACTCTTCTACTCTACTGTGTTTCCTATAGGGCCAGAACAGTGAGCTTGCTGAGTACAAAAGAACTGTGCTTCCTACACACATGGGCCATATCTAGTTCAACTCTGCTTAGGAAACTGACAAGAACAGTAGCTCCTCTTCAGTCCAATACACTGTACTTGCTGGGAACAGACGCGAGGGCTATTTGCACTGTGTATGGCAAAGGGAGCACAATAGTGACTCTTCTTACCAGAAAACAACTCTTGCTCGTAGGACCAGAAACTGCATGTGATTCAACTCCATTTAGGATTGGGAAACAAACGCTAGCTCGTCTTAAAAGAAACACTCTCTGCTTTTGAGAAAAGAGCACTCTTCTACTCTACTGTGTTTCCTATGGGATCCAAACAGTGAGCTTGCTCAGAACAAAAGAACTGTGCTTCCTACACACACGGGCCATATCTAGTTCAAATTTGCTTAGGAAACTGACAAGAACAGTAGCTCCTCTTCAGTCCAATACACTGTACTTGCTGGGAACAGACGCGAGTGCTATTTGCACTGTCTTTGGCAATGGGAGCACAATAGTGACTTTCCTTACCAGAAAACAACTCTTGCTCATAGGAACGGAAACTGCATGTGATTCAACTCCATTTAGGACTGGGAAACAAACTCTAGCTGGCCTTACAAGAAACACACTCTGCTTTGGAGGAAAGAGCACACTTCTAATCTACTGTGTTTCCTATAGGGCCAGAACAGTGAGCTTGCTGAGTACAAAAGAACTGTGATTCCTACACACATGGGCCATATCTAGTTCAACTCTGCTTAGGAACCTGACAAGAACAGTAGATCCTCTTTAGTTCAGTACACTGTACATGCTGGGAACTGAGGCCAGTGCTATTTGTCCTGAGTATGACAATGGGAGTGCAATAGTGACTCTTATTACCAGAAAAAACTATTGCTCGTAGGACCAGAAACTGCATGTGATTCAACTCCATTTAGGACTAGGAAACAAACGCTAGCTCGCCTTACAAGAAACATGCTCTGCTTTTGAGAATAGGGCACACATCTTCTATACTGTGTTTCCTATGGAGTCCAAACAGTGAGATTGCTCAAAACAAAGAACTGTGCTTCCTACAAACACGGGCCATATCTAGTTCAATTCTGCTTAGGAAACTGACAAGAACAGTAGCTCCTCTTCAGTCCAATACACTGTACTTGCTGGGAACAGACGCGAGTGCTATTTGCACTGTGTATGGCAATAGGAGCGCAATATTGACTTTCCTTACCAGAAAACAACACTTGCTCGTATGACCAAACCTGCATGTGATTCAACTCCATTTAGGACTGGAAAACAAACGCTAGCTCGACTTACAAAAAACACACTCTGCTTTTGAGGAAAGAGCACTCTTCTACTCTACTGTTTTTCCTATAGGGCCAGAACAGTGAGCTTGCTGAGTACAAAAGAACTGTGCTTCCTACACACATGGACCATATCTAGTTCAACTCTGCTTTGGAAACTGACAAGAACAGTAGCTCCTCTTCAGTCCAATACACTGTACTTGCTGGGAAAAGACGCGAGTGCTATTTGCACTGTGTTTGGCAACAGGAGCTCAATTGTGACTTTATTTACCAGAAAACAACTCTTGCTCATAGGAACGGAAACTGCATGTGATTCAACTCCATTTAGGACTGGGAAACAAACTCTAGCTGGCCTTAAAAGAAACACACTCTGCTTTGGAGGAAAGAGCACTCTTCTAATCTACTGTGTTTCCTATAGGGCCAAAACAGTGAGCTTGCTGAGTACAAAAGAACTGTGCTTCCTACACACATGGGACATATCTAGTTCAACTCTGCTTAGGAACCTGACAAGAAGAGTAGATCCTCTTTAGTCCAATACAGTGTACATGCTGGGAACAGAGGCCAGTGCTATTTGCCCTGAGTATGACAATGGGAGCGCAATAGTGACTCTTATTACCAGAAAAAACTCTTGATCGTAGGACCAGAAACTGCATGTGATTCAACTCCATTTAGGACTGGGAAACAAACGCTAGCCCGCCTTACAGGAAACACACTCTGCTTTTGAGAAAAATGCACTCTTCTTCTCTACTGTGTTTCCTATAAGGTTCGAAATGTGAGCTTGCTGAGAACAAAAGAACTGTGCTTCCTACACACACGGGCCATATCTAGTTCAACTCTGCTTAGGAAACTGACGAGAACAGTAGCTCCTCTTCAGTCCAATACACTGTACTTGCTGGGAACAGACGCAAGGGCTATTTGCACTGTGTATGACAATGGGAGCACAATAGCGACTCCTCTTTCCAGAAAACAACTCTTGCTCTTAGGATCAGAAACTGCATTTATCAATCCACTTAGGACTGGGAAACAAGTGCTAGCTCGCCTTACAAGACACACGCTCTGCTTTTGAGAATAGGGCACACATCTTCTCTACTGTGTTTCCTATGGGGTCCAAACAGTGAGCTTGCTCAAAACAAAAGAATTGTGCTTCCTACACACACGGGTCATATCTAGTTCAACTCTGCTTAGGAAACTGACAAGAACAGTAGCTCCTCTTCAGTCCAATACACTGTACTTGTTGGGAACAGACGCGAGTGCTATTTGCACTGTGTATGGCAATGGGAGCGCAATATTGACTTTCCTTACCAGAAAACAACTCTTGCTCGTATGACCAAAAACTGCATGTGATTCAACTCCATTTAGGACTGGGAAACAAACGCTAGCTTGCCTTACAAAAAACACACTCTGCTTTTGAGGAAAGAGCACTCTTCTACTCTACTGTGTTTACTATAGGGCCAGAATAGTGAGCTTGCTGAGTACAAAAGAACTGTGCTTCCTACACACATGGGCCATATCTATTTCAACTCTGCTTAGGAAACTGACAAGAACAGTAGCCCCTCTTCAGTCCAATACACTGTACTTGCTGGGAACAGTCGCGAGGGCTATTTGCACTGTATATGTCAAAGGGAGCGCAATAGTGACTCTTCTTACCAGAAAACAACTTTTGCTCGTAGGACCAGAACCTGGATGTGATTCAACTCCATTTGGGACTGGGAAACAAATGCTATCTTGCCTTACAAGAAACACACTCTGATTTTGAGAAAAGAGCACTCTTGTACTCTACTGTGTTTCCTATAGGGCCAGAACAGTGAGCTTGCTCAGAACAAAAGAACTGTGCTTCCTACACACACGGGCCATATCTAGTTCAACTCTGCTTAGGAAACTGACGAGAACAGTAGCTCCTCTTCAGTCCAATACACTGTACTTGCTGGGAACAGACGCGAGGGCTATTTGCACTGTGTATGACAATGGGAGCACAATAGCGACTCCTCTTTCCAGAAAACAACTCTTGCTCTTAGCATCAGAAACTGCATTTATCAATCCACTTAGGACTGGGAAACAAGTGCTAGCTCGCCTTACAAGAAACACGCTCTGCTTTTGAGAATAGGGCACACATCTTCTCTACTGTGTTTCCTATGGGGTCCAAACAGTGAGCTTGCTCAAAACAAAAGAATTGTGCTTCCTACACACACGGGTCATATCTAGTTCAACTCTGCTTAGGAAACTGACAAGAACAGTAGCTCCTCTTCAGTCCAATACACTGTACTTGTTGGGAACAGACGCGAGTGCTATTTGCACTGTGTATGGCAATGGGAGCGCAATATTGACTTTCCTTACCAGAAAACAACTCTTGCTCGTATGACCAAAAACTGCATGTGATTCAACTCCATTTGGGACTGGGAAACAAACGCTAGCTTGCCTTACAAGAAACACACTCTGCTTTTGAGAAAAGAGCACTCTTCTACTCTACTGTGTTTTCTAGGTGGTCCGAACAGTGAGCTTGCTGAGAACAAAAGAACTGTGCTTCCTACACACACGGGCCATATCTAGTTCAACTGTGCTTAGGAAACTGACAAGAACAGTAGCTCCTCTTCAGACCAATACACTGTGCTTGCTGGAAACCGACGCGAGTGCTATTTGTACTGCGTATGGCAATGGGAGCGCAATTGTGACTCTTCTTACCAGAAAACAACTCTTGCTCTTAGTACCAGAAACTGCATTTGTTTCAATCCACTTAGGACTGGGAAACAAACGCTAGCTCGCCTTACAAGAAACACACTCTGCTTTTGACAATAGAGCACTCTTCTACTCTACTGTGTTTCCTATAGGGCCAGAACAGTGACCTTGCTCAGAACCAAAGAACTGTGCTTCCTACACACACGGGCCATATCTAGTTCAATTCTGCTTCGTGAACTGACAAGAACAGTAGCTCCTCTTCAGTCCAATACACTGTACTTGCTGGAACAGACGCGAGTGCTATTTGCACTGTGTATGGCAAAGGGAGCGCAATAGTGACTCTTCTTACCAGAAAACAACTCTTGCTCTTAGGACCAGAAACTGCATTTGAATCAATCCACTTAGGACTGGGAAACAAACGCTAGCTCGCCTTACAAGAAACACGCTCTGCTTTTGAGAATGAGGCACACATCTTCTCTACTGTGTTTCCTGTGGGGTCCAAACAGTGAGTTTGGTCAGAACAAAAGAACTGTGCTTCCTACACACACGGGTCATATCTAGTTCAACTCTGCTTAGGAAACTGACAAAAACAGTAGCTCCTCTTCAGTCAATTACACTGTACTTGCTGGGAACAGACGCGAGGGCTATTTGCACTGTGTATGACAATAGGAGCACAATAGTGACTCTTTTTACCAGAAAACAACTCTTGCTCGTAGGACCAGAATCTGCATGAGATTCAACTCCATTTAGGATTGGGAAACAAACGCTAGCTCGCCTTACAAGAAACACAATCTGCTTTTGAGAAAAGAGCACTCTTCTACTCTACTGTGTTTTCTATGTGGTCCGAACAGTGAGCTTGCTGAGAACAAAAGAACTGTGCTTCCTACACACACGGGCCATATCTAGTTCAACTCTGCTTAGGAAACTGACAAGAACAGTAGCTCCTCTTCAGACCAAGACACTGTACTTGCTGGAAACAGACACGAGTGCTATTTGTAATGTGTATGGCAATGGGAGCGCAATAGTGTCTCTTCTTACCAGAAAACAACTCTTGCTCATAGGACCAGAAACTGCATGTGATTCAACTCCATTTAGGATTGGGAAACAAACGCCAGCTCGCTTACAAGAAACACACTCTGCTTTTGAGAATAGGGCACACATCTACTCTACTGTGTTTCCTGTGGGTTCCAAACAGTGAGCTTGCTCAGAAAAAGAGAACTGTGCTTCCTACACATGGGTCATATCTAGTTAAACTCTGCTTAGGAAGCTGACAAGAACAGTAGCTCCTCTTCAGACCAATATACTGTACTTGCTGGAAACAGACGCGAGTGCTATTTGCACTGTGTATGGCAATGGGAGCACAATAGTGACTATTCTTACTAGAAAACTACTCTTGCTCTTAGGACAAGAAACTGCATTTGTTTCAATCCACTTAGGACTGGGAAACAAACGCTAGCTTGCCTTACAAGAAACACGCTCTGCTTTTGAGAATAGGGCACACATCTACTCTACTGTGTTTCCTATGGGGTCCAAACAGTGAGCTTGCTCAGAACAAAAGAACTGTGCTTCCTACACACACAGGCCATATCTAGTTCAATTCTGCTTAGGAAACTGACAAGAAAAGTAGATCCTCTTTAGTCCAATACACTGTACTTGCTGGGAACAGACGCCAGTGCTATTTGCACTGTGTATGACAATGGGAGCAAAATAGTGACTTTTCTTACCAGAAAAAAACTCTTGCTTGTAGGACCAGATACTGCATGTGATTCAAATCCATTTAGGACTGGGAAGCAAACGCTAGCTCGCCTTACAAGAAACACACTCTGCTTTTGAGAAATGAGCACTCTTCTACTCTACTGTGTTTCCTATAGGGCCAGAACAGTGAGCTTGCTCAGAACAAAAGAACTGTGCATCCTACACACACGGGCCATATCTAGTTCAACTCTGCTTAGGCAACTTATGAGAACAGTAGCTCCTCTTCAGTCCAATACACTGTACTTTCTGGGAACAGACGTGAGTGCTATTTGTACTGTGTACAGCAATGGGAGCACAATAGTGACTCTTCTTACCAGAAAACAACTCTGGCTCTTAAGACCAGAAACTGCATGTGATTCAACTCCACTTAGGACTGGGAAACAAACGCTAGCTTGCCTTACAAGAAACAAGCTCTGCTTTTGAGAATAGGGCACACTTCTACTCTACTGTGTTTCCTATGGGGTCCGAACAGTGAGCTTGTTCAGAACAAAAGAACTGTGCTTCCTACACACACGGGCCATATCTAGTTCAATTATGCTTAGGAAACTGACAAGAACAGTAGAATCCCCTTCATTCCAATACACTGTACTTGCTGGGAACAGACGCCAGTGCTATTTGCACTGTGTATGACAAGGGGAGCGCAATAGTGACTCTTCTTACCAGAAAAAACTCTTGCTTGTAGGACCAGAAACTGCATGTGATTCAAATCCATTTAGGACTGGGAAACAAACGCTAGCTCGCGTTACAAGAAACACACTCTGCTTTTGAGAAAAGAGTACTCTTCTACTCTACTGTGTTTCCTATAGGGCCAGAGCAGTGAGCTTGCTCAGAACAAAAGAACTGTGCTTCCTACACACACGGGCCATATCTATTTCAACTCTGCATCAGAAACTGACAAGAACAGGAGATCCTCTTCAGTTTAATACACTGTACATGCTGGGAACAGACGCCAGTGCTATTTGCCCTGTGTATGACAATGGGAGAACAATAGTAACTCTTGTTACCAGAAAACAACTCTTGCTCGTAGGACCAGAAACTGCATGTGATTCAACTCCATTAAGTCTGGGAAGCAAAAGTTAGCTCGCCTTACAAGAAACACACTCTGCTTTTGAGAAAAGAGCACTCTTCTACTCTACTGTGTTTTCTATGTGGTCCGAACAGTGAGCTTGCTCAGAACAAAAGAACTGTGCTTCCTATACACACTGGCCATATCTAGTTCAACTCTGCTTAGGAAACTGACAAGAACAGTAGCTCGTCTTCAGTCCAATACACTGTACTTGATTGGAACAGACGCAAGTGCTATTTGTACGGTGTATGGCAATGGGAGCACAATAGTGACTCGTCTTACCAAAAAATAACTCTACTCGTAGGACCAGAAACTGCATGTGATTCAAATTCATTTAGGACTGGGAAACAAAAGCTGGCTCACCTTACAAGAAACACACTCTGATTTTGAGAAAAGAGCACTCTTCTTCTCTACTATGTGTCCTATGGGTTCCGAACAGTGAGCTTGCTCAGAAAAAAAGAACTGTGCTTCCTACGCACACGGGCCACATGTAGTTCAACTCTGCTTAGGAAACTGTCAAGAACAGTAGCTCCTCTTCAGTCCAATACACTGTACTTGCTGGGAACAGACGCGAGTGCTATTTGCACTGTGAATTTCAATGGGAGCGCAATAGTGACTTTCCTTAACAGAAAAAAACTCTTGCTCGTAGGACCAAAAGCTGCATGTGATTCAACTCCATTTAGGACTGGGAAAGAAACGCTAGCTCGCCTTACAAGAAACACACACTGCTTTTGAGAAAAGAGCACTCTTCTACTCTACCGTGTTTCCTATAGGGCCAGTACAGTGAGCTTGCTCAGAACAAAAGAACTGTGCTTCCTACACAAATGGCCATATCCAGTTCAATTCTGCTTAGGAAACTGACAAGAACAGTAGCTCCTCTTCAGTCCAATACACTGTACTTGCTGGGAACAGAAGCGAGTGCTATTTGCACTGTGTTTGGCAATGGGAGCGCAATAGTGACTTTCCTTACCAGAAAACAACTCTTGCGCATAGGACCAAAACCTGCATGTGATTCAACTCCATTTAGGACTGGGAAAAAAACACTAGCTCGACATACAAGAAACACACTCTGCTTTTGAGAAAAATGCACTCTTCTACTCTACTGTGTTTCCTATAGGGCCAGAGCAGTGAGCTAGCTCAGAACAAAAGAACTGTGCTTCCTAAACACACGGGCCATATCTAGTTCAAATGTGCATCGGAAACTGACAAGAACAGTAGATCCTCTTCAGTCCAATACACTGTACATGCTGGGAAAAGAAGCCAGTGCTATTTGCCCTGTGGATGACAATGGGAGCACAATAGTGACTCTTCTTACCAGAAAACATCTCTTGCTCGTAGGAACAGAAACTGCATGTGATTCAAATCCATTTAGGACTGGGAAACAAACTCTAGCTCGCCTTACAAGAAACACACTCTGCTTTTGAGAAAAATGCACTCTTCTACTCTACTGTGTTTCCTATAGGGCCAGAGCAGTGAGCTAGCTCAGAACAAAAGAACTGTGCTTCCTAAACACACGGGCCATATCTAGTTCAACTGTGCATCGGAAAATGACAAGAACAGTAGATCCTCTTCAGTCCAATACACTGTACATGCTGCGAACAGACGCCAGTGCTTTTTGCCCTGTGTATGACAATGGGAGTGCAATAGTGACTCTTCTTACCAGAAAACAACTCTTGCTCGTAGGACCAGAAACTGCATGTGATTCAACTCCATTTAGGTCTGGGAAGCAAACGCTAGCTCGCCTTACAAGAAACACACTCGCTTTTGAGAATTGAGCACTCTTCTACTCTACTGTATTTCCTTTGGGGTCCAAACAGTGAGCTTGCTCAGAACAAAAGAACTGTGCTTCCTATACACACGGGCCACATCTAGTTCAACTCTGCATAGGAAACTGACAAAAACAGTAGCTCCTCTTCAGTTCAATACACTGTACTTGATTGTAACAGACGCAAGTGTTATTTGTACTGTATATGGCAATGGGAGCACAATAGTGACTCTTCTTACCAAAATATAACTCTACTCGTAGGACCAGAAACTGCATGTGATTCAAATTCATTTAGGACTGGGAAACAAAACTAGCTCGCCTTACAAGAAACACACTCTGCTTGAGAAAAGAGCACTCTTCTTCTCTACTATGTGTCCTATGGCTTCTGAACAGTGAGCTTGCTCAGAACAAAAGAGCTGTGCTTCCTATACACACGGGCCATTTCTAGTTCAACTCTGCTTAGGAAAGTGACAAGAACAGTAGTTCCTCTTCAGTCCAATACACTGTACTTGCTGGGAACAGATGCGAGTGCTATTTGCACTGTGTTTGGGAATCGGAGCACAATAGTGACTTTCCTTACCAGAAAACAACTCTTGCGCGTAGGACCCAAAACTGCATGTGATTCAACTCCATTTAGGACTGGGAAACAAATGCTAGCTCGCCTTACAAGAAACACACTCTGCTTTTGAGAAAAGAGCACTCTTCTACTCTACTGAGTTTCCTATGGGGTTCGAAATGTGAGCTTGTTCAGAACAAAAGAACTGTGCTTCCTACACACACGGGCCATATCTAGTTCAACTCTGCTTAGGAAACTGACGAGAACAGTAGCTCCTCTTCAGTCCAAAACACTGTACTTGCTGGGAACAGATGCGAGTGCTATTTGCACGGTATACGGCAATGGAAGCAAAACAGTGACTCTTCTTACCAGAAAACAACTCTTGCTCTTAGTAACAGTAACTGCATGTGATTCAACTTCACTTAGGACTGGGAAACAAACGCTAGCTCGCCTTACAAGAAACACACTCTGCTTTTGAGAGAAGAGTACTCTTCTACTCTACTGTGTTTCCTATAGGGCCAGAACAGTGAGCTTGTTCAGAACAAAAGAACTGTGCTTCCTCCACACACGGGCCATATCTAGTTCAACTCTGCATCGGAAACTGACAAGAACAGTAGATCCTCTTCAGTCCAATACACTGTACATGCTGGGAAAAGACTCCAGTGCTATTTGCCCTGTGTATGACAATGCGAGCACAATAGTGACTCTTCTTACCAGAAAACAACTCTTGCTTGTAGGCCCAGAAACTGCATGTGATTCAACTCCATTTAGGTCTTGAAAGCAAACGCTATCTCGCTTACAACTAACACACTCTGCTTTTGAGAAAAGAGCACTGAGTTTCCTATGGGGTCCGCACAGTGAGCTTGCTCAGAACAAAAGAACTGTGCTTCCTATACACACGGGCCATATCTAGTTCAACTCTGCTTAGGAAACTGACAAGAACAGTAGCTCATCTTCAGTCTAATACACTGTATTTGCTGGGAACAGACGTGAGTGCTATTTGTGCTGTGTATGGCAAAGTGAGCGCAATAGTGACTTTCCTTACCAGAAAACAACTCTTGCTCGTATGACCAAAAACTGCATGTAATTAAACTCCATTTAGGACTGGGAAACAAACGCTAGCTCGACTTACAGGAAACACACTCAGCTTTTGAGAAAAGAGTACTCTTCTACTCTACTGTGTTTCCTATAGGGCCAGAACAGTGAGCCTGCTCAGAACAAAAGAACTGTGATTCCTACACACACGGGCCATATCTAGTTCAATTATGCTTAGGAAACTGACAAGAATAGTAGATCCCCTTCAGTCCAATACACTGTACTTGCTGGGAACATACTCCAGTGCTATTTGCAGTGTGTATGACAATGGGAGCGCAATAGTGACTCTTCTTACCAGAAAACAACTCTGGCTCGTAGGACCAGAAACTGCATGTGATTCAACTCCATTTAGGTCTGGGAAGCAAACGCTAGCTTGCCTTACAAGAAACACACTCTGCTTTTGAGAAAAGATGACTCTTCTACTCCTCTGAGTTTCCTATAGGGCCAGAACAGTGAGCTTGCTCAGAACAACAGAACTGTGCTTCCTACATACGGGACATATCTAGTTCAACTCTGCTTAGGAACCTGACAAGAACAGTAGCTTCTCTTCAGTCCAATACACTGTACTTGCTGGGAACAGACACGAGTGCTATTTGCACTGTGTATGGCAATGGGAGAGCAATAGTGACTTTCCTTACCAGAAACCAACTCTTGCTTGTAGGAACGGAAACTGCATGTGATTCAACACCATTTAAGACTGGAAAACAAATGCTAGCTCGCCTTACAAGAAACACACTCTGCTTTTGAGAAAAGAGCACTCGTCTACTCTACTGTGTTTCCTATGGTGTCCAAACAGTGAGCTTGCTCAGAACAAAAGAACTGTGCTTCCTGCACACACGGGCCATATCTAGTTCAGTTCTGCTTAGGAACCTGACAAGAACAGCAGATCCTCTTCAGTCCAATACACTGTACATGCTGGGTACAGACGCCAATGCTATTTGCACTGTGTATGGCAATGGGAGCGCAATAGTGACTTTCCTTACCAGAAAACAACTCTTGCTCGTAGGGACGGAAACTGCATGTGATTCAACTCCATTTAGGACTGCGCAACAAACGCTAGCTCGCCTTACAAAAAACACACTCTGCTTTAGAGGAAAGAGCACTCTTCTACTCTACTGTGTTTCCTGTAGGGCCAGAACAGTGAGCTTGCTGAGTAGAAAAGAACTGTGCTTCTTACACACATGGGCCAAATCTAGTTCAACTCTGCTTAGGAAACAGACAAAAACAGTAGCTCCTCTTCAGTCCAATACACTGTGCTTGCTGGGAACAGACACAAGGGCTATTTGCACTGTGTATGTCAAAGGGAGCACAATAGTGACTCTTCTTACAGAAAACAACACTTGCTCGTAGGACCAGAAACTGCATGTGTATTTCAACTCCATTTAGGACTGGGAAACAAACGCTAGCTTGCCTTACAAGAAACACACTCTGCTTTTGAGAAAAATGCACTCTTCTACTCTACTGTGTTTCCTATGGGGTTCGAAATGTGAGCTTGCTCAGAACAAAAGAACTGTGCTTCTTACACACACGGGCCATATCTAGTTCAATTCTGCTTAGGAAACTGACAAAAACAGTAGAAACTCTTCAGTCCAATAGACTGTACATGCTGGGAACAGACGCCAGTGCTATTTGCCCTGTGTGTGACAATGGGAGCGCAATAGTGACTCTTCTTACCAGAAAACAACTCTTGCTCGTAGGACCAGAAACTGCATGTGATTCAACTCCATTTAGGACTGGGAAACAAACGCTAGCTCGCCTTACAAGAAACACACTCTGCTTTTGAGAAAAGAGCACTCTTTTACTCCACTGTGTTTCCTATGGGGTTCGAACAGTGAGCTTGTTCAGACAAAAGAGATGTGCTTCCTACACACACGGGCCATATCTAGTTCAACTCTGCTTAGGAAACTGAAAAGAACAGTAGATCCTCTTCAGTCCAAAACGCTGTACATGCTGGGTACAGACGCCAGTGCTATTTGCACTGTGTAGGGCAATGGGAGCGCAATAGTGACTCTTCTTACCAGAAAACAACTCTTGCTCGTAGGACCGGAAACTGCATGGGATTCAACTCCATTTAGGACTGGGAAACAAACGCTAGCTCGCCTTACAAGAAACACACTCTGCTTTTGAGAAAAGAGCACTCTTCTACTCTACTGTGTTTCCTATGGGGTCCAAACAGTTAGCTTGCTCAGAACAAAAGAACTGTGCTTCCTACACACACAGGCCATATCTAGTTAAATTCTGCTAAGGAAACTGACAAGAACAGTAGCTCCTCTTCAGTCCAATACACTGTACTTGCTGAGAACAGACGCGAGTGCTATTTACACTGTGTATGGCAATGGGAGCGCAATAGTGACTTTCCTTACCAGAAAACAACTCTTGCTCGAAGGAACGGAAACTGCATGTGATTCAACTCCATTTAGGACGGGGAAACAAACACTAGCTCGCCTTACAAGAAACACACTCTGCTTTTGAGGAAAGAGCACTTTTCTCCTCTACCGTGTTTCCTATAGGGCCAGAACAGTGTGCTTGCTGAGTACAAAAGAACTGTGCTTCCTACACACATTTGCCATATCTAGTTCAACTCTGCTTAGGAACCTGACAAGAACAGTAGATCTTCTTCAGTCCAATACAATGTACATCCTGGGAACAGAGGCCAGTGTTATTTGCCCTGAGTATGACAATGGGAGCGCAATAGTGACTCTTACTACCAGAAAAAACTCTTGCTCGTAGGACCAGAAACTGCATGTGTATTTCAACTCCAATTAAGAATGGAAAACAAACGCTAGCTCACCTTACAAGAAACACACTCTGCTTTTGAGAAAAATGCACTCTTCTACTCTACTGTGTTTTCTATGGGGTTCGAAATGTGAGCTTGCTCAGAACAAAAGAACTGTGCTTCCTACACACACGGGCCATATCTTGTTCAATTCTGCTTAGGAAACTGACAAGAACAGTAGCTCCTCTTCAGTCCAATACACTGTACTTGCTGGGAACAGACGCGTGGGCTATTTGCATTGTGTATGGCAAAGGGAGAGCAATAGTGACTCTTCTAACCAGAAAACATCTCATGCTGGTAGGACCAGAAACTGCATGTGTATTTCAACTCCATTTATTACTGGGAAACAAACGCTAGCTTGCCTTACAAGAAACACACTCTGCTTTTGAGAAAAGAGCACTCTTCCCTTTACTGTGTTTTCTATGGAGTTCGAACAGGGAGCTTGCTCAGAACAAAAGAACTGTGCTTCCTACACGCACGGGCCTTATTTAGTTCAACTTTGCTTAGGAAACTGACATGAACAGTAGCTCCTCTTCAGACCAATACACTGTACTTGCTGGAAACAGACGCGAGTGTTATTTGTACTATGTATGGCAGTGGGAGCACAATAGTGACTCTTATTACCAGAAAACAATTCTTGCTCGTAGGACCAAAAACTGCATTTGATTCAACTCCATTTAGGAGTGGGAAACAAACGCTAGCTCGCCTTACAAGAAACACACTCTGCTTTTGAGAAAAGAGCACTCGTCTACTCTACTGTGTTTTCTATGGGGTCCGAACAGTGAGCTTGCTGAGAACAAAAGAACTGTGCTTCCTACACACACGGGCCATATCTAGTTCAACTCTGCTTAAGAAACTGACAAGAACACTAGCTCCTCTTCAGTCCAATAAACTGTACTTGCTGGGAACAGACGAGAGGGCTATTTCCACTATGTATGGCAAAGGGAGCGCAATAGTGACTCTTCTTACCAGAAAACAACTCTTGCTCGTAGGACCAAAAACTGCATTTGATTCAACTCCATTTAGAACTGGGAAACAAACGCTAGCTCGCCTTACAAGAAACACACTCTGCTTTTGAGAAAAGAGCACTCTTCTACTCTACTGTGTTACCTATTGGGTCCGAACAGTGAGCTTGCTCAGAACAAAAGAACTGTGCTTCCTACACACACAGGATATATCTAGTTCAACTCTGCTTAGGAAACCTACAAGAACAGTAGATCCTCTTCATTCCAATACACTGTACATGCTGGGTACAGACGCCAGTGCTACTTGCACTGTGTATGGCAATGGGAGCGCAATAGTGACTCTTCTTACCAGAAAACAACCCTTGCTCGTAAGACTAGAAACTGCATGTGATTCAACGCCTTTTAGGACTGGGAAACAAACACTAGCTCGCATTACAAGAAACACACTCTGCTTTTGATAAAAAAGCACTCTTCTACTCTACTGTGTTTCCTATGGGGTCCAAACAGTGAGCTTGCTCAGAACAAAAGAACTGTGCTTCCTACACACATGGGCCATATCTAGTTCAATTCTGCTTCGTTAACTGACAAGAACAGTAGCTCCTCTTCAGTCCAATACACTGTACTTGCTGGGAACAGACGCGAGTGCTATTTATACTGTGTATGGCAATGGGCGCGCAATAGTGACTTTCCTTACCAGAAAACAACTCTTGCTCGTAGGAACGGAAACTGCATGTGATTCAACTCCTTTTAGGACTGGGAAACAAATGCTAGCTCGCCTTACAAGAAACACACTCTGCTTTTGAGGAAAGAACACTCTTCTACTCTACTGTGTTTCCCATAGTGTCAGAACAGTGAGCTTGCTGAGTACAAAAGAACTGTGCTTCCTACACACATGGGCCATATCTAGTTCAACTCTGCTTAGGAACCTGACAAGAACAGTAGCTCCTCTTCAGTCCAATACACTGTACATGCTGGGAACAGAGGCCAGTGCTATTTACCCTGAGTATGACAATGGGAGCACAATAGTGACTCTTATTACCAGAAAAATTTCTTGCTCATAAAACCAGAAACTGCATGTGATTCAACTCCATTTAGGACTGGGAAACAAACGCTAGCTCGACTTGCAAGAAACACACTCTGTTTTTGAGAAAAGAGCACTCTTCTACTCTACTTTTTTTCCTATAGGGCCAGAACATGGAGCTTGCTCAGAACAAAAGAACTGTGCTTCCTGCACACACGGGCCATATCTAGTTCAACTCTGCTTAGGAAACTGACAAGAACAGTAGCTCCTCTTCAGTACAATACACTGTACTTGACGGGAACAGACGCGAGTTCTATTTGTACTGTGTGTGGCAATGGGAGCACAATAGTGACTTTCCTTACCAGAAAACAACTCTTGCTTGTAGGACCAAAAACTGCATGTGATTCAACTCCATTTCGGACTGGGAAACAAACGCTAGCTCGCCTTACAAGAAACACACTCTGCTTTTGAGAAAAGAGCACACTTCTACTCTACTGTGTTTCCTATAGGGCCAAAACAGTGAGCTTGCTCAGAAAAAAAGAACTGTGCTTCCTACACACACGGGCTATATCTAGTTCAACTCTGCTTAGGAAACTGACAAGAACAGTAGATCCTCTTCAGTCCAATACACTGTACATGCTGGGAACAGACGCCAGTGCTATTTGCCCTGTGTATGACAGAGGGAGCACAATAGTGACTCTTCTTACCAGAAAACAATTCTTGCTCATAGGACCAGAAACTGCATGTGTTTCAACTCCCATTTAGAACTGGAAAACAAACGCTAGCTCGCCTTACAAGCAACACACTCTGCTTTTGAGAAAAAAGCACTCTTCTACTCTACTGTGTTTCCTATAGGGCCAGAATAGTGAGCTAGCTCAGAACAAAAGAACTGTGCTTCCTACATACACGGGGCATATCTAGATCAATTCTGCTTAGGAAACTGACAAGAACAGTAGATCCTCTTAAGTCCAACACACTGTACATGCTGGGAACAGATGCCAGTGCTATATGCCCTGTGTATGACAATGGGAGCGCACTAGTGACTCTTCTTACCAGAAAACAACTCTTGCTCGTAGGACCAGAAACTGCATGTGATTCAACTCCATTTAGGACTGAGAAACAAATGCTAGCTCGCCTTACAAGAAACACACTCTGCTTTTGAGAAAAGGGCACTCTTCCACTCTACTGTATTTCCTAGGGGTCCGAACAGTGAGCTTGCTCAGAAGAAAAGAAATGTGCTTCCTACACACACGGCCATAGCTAGTTCAATTCTGCTTAGGAAACTGACAAGAACAGTAGGTCCTCTTCCGTCCAATACACTGTACATGCTGGGAACAGACGCCAGTGCTATTTGCCCTGTGTATGACAATGGGAGCACAATAGTGACTCTTCTTACCAGAAAACAGCTCTTGCTCGTAGGACCAGAAACTGCATGTGATTCAACTCCATTTAGGACTGGGAAACAAAGGCAAGCTCTCCTTACAAGAAACACACTCTGCTTTTTAGAAAAGAGCACTCTTCTACTCTAATGTGTTTCCTATGGGGTCCGAAAAGTGAGCTTGCTCAAAACAAAAGAACTGTGTTTCCTACACACATGGGCCATATCTAGTTCAACTCTGCTTAGGAAACTGACAAGAACAGTAGCTCCTCTTCAGTCCAATACACTGTACTGGCTGGGAACAGACGTGAGTGCTAGTTGCATTGTGTGGCAATGGGAGCACAATAGTGACTTTCCTTATCAGAAAACAACTCTTGCTTGTAGGACCAAAAACGGCATGTGATTCAACTCCATTTAGGACTGGGAAACAAACGCTAGCTCGCCTTACAAGAAACATACTCTGCTTTTGAGAAAAGAGCACTCTTCTACTCTACTGTGTTTCCTATAGGGCCAAAACAGTGAGCTTGCTCAGAAAAAAAGAAATGTGCTTCCTACACACACGGGCTATATATATTTCAACTCTGCTTAGGAAACTGACAAGAACAGTAGCTCCTCTTCAGTCTAATACACTGTATTTGCTGGGAACAGACGCCCATCCTATTTGCCCTGTGTATGACCGTGGGAGCACAATAGTGACTCATCTTACCAGAAAACAACTCTTGCTCGTTGGACCAGAAACTGCATGTGATTCAAATCCATTTAGGACAGGGAAACAAACGCTAGCTCGCCTTACAAGAAACACACTATGCTTTTGAGAAAAGGGCACTCTTCTACTCTACGGTGTTTCCTATTGCTTCCGAACAGCGAGCTTGCTCAGAACAAAAGAACTGTGCTTCCTACACACACGGGCCATATCTAGTTCAACTCTGCTTAGGAAACTGACAAGAACAGTAGCTCCTCTTCAGTCCAATACAGTGTACATGCTGGGAACAGACGCCAGTGCTATTTGCCCTGTGTATGACAATGGGAGCACAATAGTGACTCTTCTTACCAGAAAACAACTCTTGCTCCTGGGACCAGAAACTGCATGTGATTCAACTCCATTTAGGACTGGGAAACAAACGCTAGCTCGCCTTACAAGAAACACACTCTGCTTTTGAGAAAAGAGCACTCTTCTACTCTACTGTGTTTCCTATGGGGTCCGAACAGTCAACTTGCTCAGAACAAAAGAGCTGTGCTTCCTACACACACGGGCTATATCTAGTTCAACTCTACTTAGGAAAAAACAATAGCTAGCCTTAAAAGAAACACACTCTGCTTTTGAGAAAAGAGCACTATTCTACTCTAATGTGTTTCCTATATGGCCAGAACAGTGAGCTTGCTCAGAACAAACAAACTGTGGTTCCTACACACACGGGCCATATCTAGTTCAACTCTGCTTAGGAATCTGACAAGAACAGTAGCTCCTCTTCAGTCCAATACACATTACTTCCTGGGAACAGACGCGAGTGCTATTTGCAGTGTGTATGGCAATGGGAGCGCAATAGTGACTCTTCTTACCAGAAAACAACTCTTGCTCATAGGACGAAAAACTGCATGGATTCAACTACATTTAGGACTGGGAAACAAACGCTAGCGTGCCTTACAAGAAACACACTCTGCTTTTGAGAAAAGAGCACTCTTCTTCTCTACTGTGTTTCCTATGGGGTCCGAACAGTGAGCTTGCTCAGAACAAAATAACTGTGCGTCCTACACACACGAGCCATATCTAGTTCAACTCTGCTTAGGAAACTGACAAGAACAGTAGCTCCACTTCATTCCAATACACTGTACTTCCTGGGAACAGACGCGAGTGCTATTTGCACTGTGTATGGCAATGGGAACACAATAGTGACTCTTCTTACCAGAAAACAACTATTGCTCATAGGACAAAATACTGCATGGGATTCAACTACATTTAGGACTGGGAAACAAATGCAAGCTCGCCTTACAAGAAACACACTCTGCTTTTGAGAAAAGAGCACTCTTCTACTCTTCTGTGTTTCCTATAGGGCCAGAACAGTGAGCTTGCTCAAAACAAAGGAACTATGCTTCCTACACACACGGGCCATATCTAGATCAATTCTGCTTAGGAAACTGACAAGAACAGTAGATCCTCTTTAGTCCAATACACGGTACATGCTGGGAACAGATGCCAGTGCTATATGCCCTGTGTATGACAATGGGAGTGCAGTAGTGACTCTTCTTACCAGAAAACAACTCTTGCTCGTAGGACCAGAAACTGCATGTGATTCAACTCCATTTAGGACTGGGAAACAAACGCTAGCTTGCCTTACAAGAAACACACTCTGCTTTTGAGAAAAGAGCAGTATTCTACTCTAATGTGTTTCCTATAGGGCCAGAACATTGAGCTTGCTCAGAACAAAAGAACTGTGCTTCCTAAACACACAGGCAATATCTAGTTCAACTGTGCTTAGGAATCTGACAAGAACAGTAGCTCCTCTTCAGTCCAATACACTGTACTTGCTGGGAAAAGACATGTGTGCTATTTGCTCTGTGTATGAGAAAGGGAGCGAATAGTGACTTTCCTTACCAGAAAACAACTCTTGCTCGTTGGACCAGAAACTGCATGTGATTCAAATCCATTTAGGACAGGGAAACAAATGCTAGCTCGCCTTACAAGAAAGACACTATGCTTTTGAGAAAAGGGCACTCTTCTACTCTAAGGTGTTTCCTATGGTGTCCGAACCGCGAGCTTGCTCAGAACAAAAGAACTGTGCTTCCTACACACACGGGCCGTATCTAGTTCAACTATGCTTAGGAAACTGACAAGAACAGTAGCTTCTCTTCAGTCCAATACACTGTACTTGATGGGAACAGACGCGAGTCCTATTTGCACTGTGTGTGGCAATGGGAGCACAATAGTGACTCTTCATACCAGAAAACAACTCTTGCTTGTAGGACCAAAAACTGCATGTGATTCAACTCCATTTAGGACTGGGAAACAAACGCTAGATTGCCTTACAAAAAACACTCTGCTTTTGAGAAAAGAGCACTCTTCTACTCTACTGTGTTTCCTATATGGCCAAAACAGTGAGCTTGCTCAAAAAAAAGAACTGTGCTTCCTACACACACGGTCTATATCTAGTTCAACTCTGCTTAGGAAACTGACAAGAACAGTAGGTCCTCTTCATTCCAATACACTGTACTTGCTGGGAACAGACGTGAGTGCTTTTTGCCCTGTGTATGACAGTGGGAGCACAATATTGACTCTTCTTATCATAAAACAATTCTTTCTCGTAGGACCAGAAACTGCATGTGATTCAACTCCCATTTAGGACTGGGAAACAAAGGCTAGCTCGCATTACAAGAAACACACCCTGCTTTTGAGAAAAGAGCACTCTTCTACTCTACTGTCTTTCCTATGGGATCCGAACAGTGAGCTTGCTCAGAACAAAAGAACTGTGCTTCCTACACACACGGCCATATCTAGTTCAACTCTGCTTAGGAAACTGACAAGAACAGTAGCTCCTCTTCAGTCTAATACACTGTACATGCTGAGAACAGATGCCAGTGGTATTTGCCCTGTGTATGACAGTGTGAGCACAATAGTGACTCTTCTTCCCAGAAAGCAACTCTTGCTCGTAGGACCAGAAAATGCATGTGATTCAACTCCCATTTATGAATGGGAAACAAACGTTAGCTCGCCTTACAAGAAACACACTCTGCTTTTGAGAAAAGAGCACTCTTCCACTATACCATTTTTCCTATTGGGCCACAACAGTGAGCTTGCTCAGAACAAAAGAACTGTGCTTCCTACACACCGCCATATCTAGTTAAACTCTGCTTAGGAAACGGACAAGAACAGTAGATCCTCTTCAGTACAATACAATGTACATGCTGGGAACAGACGCCAGTGCTATTTGCCCTGTGTATGACAAAGGGAGCACAATAGTGACTCTTCTTACCAGAAAACAACTCTTGCTCGTAGGAGCAGAAACTGCATGGGATTCAACTACATTTAGGACTGGGAAACAAATGCGAGGAGCCTTACATGAAACACACTCTGCTTTTGAGAAAATGGCACTCCTCTACTCTAATGTGTTTCCTATGGGGTCCGAACAGTGAGCTTGCTCAGAACAAAAGAACTGTGCTTCCTACATACAAGGGCCATATCTAGTTCAACTCTGCTTAGGAAACTGACAAGAACAGCAGCTCCTCTTCATTCCAATACACTGCACTTGCTGGGAACAGACGCGAGTGCTATTTGCACTGTGTATGGCAATTGGAGCGCAAAAGTGGCTTTCTTTACCAGAAAACAACTCTTGCTCGTGGGACCAAAAACTGCATGTGATTCAACTCCATTTAGCACTGGGAAACAAACGCTAGCTCGCCTTACATGAAACACACTCTGCTTTTGAGAAAAGAGCACTCTTCTACTCTACTGTGTTTCCTATAGTGCCAAAACAGTGAGCTTGCTCAGAACAAACGAACTGTGGTTCCTACACACACGGGCCATATCTAGTTCAACTCTGCTTAGGAATCTGACAAGAACAGTAGCTCCTCTTCAGTCCAATACACATTACTTCCTGGGAACAGACGCGAGTGCTATTTGCAGTGTGTATGGCAATGGGAGTGCAATAGTGACTCTTCTTACCAGAAAACAACTCTTGCTCATAGGACGAAAAACTGCATGGGATTCAACTACATTTAGGACTGGGAAACAAACGCTAGCTAGCCTTACAAGAAACACACTCTGCTTTTGAGAAAAGAGCACTCTTTTATTCTACTTTGTTTCCTGTAGGGCCAAAACAGAGAGCTTGCTCAGAAAAAAAGAACTGTGCTTCCTACACACACGGGTCATATCTAGTTCAACTCTGCTTAGGAACCTGACAAGAACAGTAGATCCTCGTCAGTCTAATACACTGTACATGCTGGGAACAGACACCAGTGCTATTTGCCCTGTGTATGACAATGGAAGCCCAATAGTGACTCTTCTTACCAGAAAACAACTCTTGGTCGTAGGACCAGAAACTGCATGGGATTCAACTCCATTTAGGACTGGGAAACAAACGCTAGCTAGCCTTACAAGAAACACACTCTGCTTTTGAGAAAAGAGCACTCTTCTACTCTACTCTTTTTCCTATAGTGCCAGAACATTGAGATTGCTGAGAACAAAAGAACTGTGCTTCCTAAACACACGGGCCATATCTAGTTCAACTCTGCTTAGGAAACTGACAAGAACAGTAGCTCCTCTTCAGTCCAATACACTGTACTTGCTGGGAACAGACACGAGGGCTATTTGCACTGTGTACAGCAATGGGAGCACAATAGTGTCTCTTCTTACCAGAAAACAACTCTTGCTCATAGTACCAGAAACTGCATGTTATTCAACTCCACTTAGGACTGGGAAACAAACGCTAGCTCGCCTTACAAGAAACACGCTCTGCTTTGAGAAAAGGTCACACTTCTACTCTACTGTGTTTCCTATAGAGTCCGAACAGTGAGCTTGCTCAGAACAAAAGAACTGTGCTTCCTACACACACGGGCCATATCTAGTCCAACTCTGCTTAGGAAACTGACAAGAACAGTAGATCCTCTTCAGTCCAATACACTGTACTTGCTGGGAACAGACGCCAGTGCTATTTGCACTGTGAATGACAGAGGGAGCGCAAGAGTGACTCTTCTTAGCAAAAACAACTCTTGCTCGTAGGACCAGAAACTGCATGTGATGCAACTCGATTTAGGACTGGGAAACCAACGCTAGCTCGCCTTACAAGAAAAACACTCTGCTTTTGAGAAAAGAGCACTCTTCTACTCTACTGTGTTTCCTGTAGGGCCAGAACAGTGAGCTTGCTCAAAACAAAAGAATTGTGCTTCCTAAACACACGGGCTATATCTAGTTCAACCCTGCTTAGGAAACTGACAAGAACAGTAGCTCCTCTTCAGTCCAATACACTGTACTTGCTGGGAGCAGACGCGAGTTCTATTTGCGCAGTGTTTGGCAAAGGGAGCGAAATAGTGACTTTTCTTACCAGAAAACAACTCTGCTCGTAGGACCAGAAACTGCATGGGATTCAACTCCGTTTCTGACTGGGAAATAAACACTAGCTAGACTTACAAGAAACACACTCTGCTTTTGAGAAAAGAGCACTCTTCTACTCTACTGTGTTTAATGGGGTCCGAAAATTGAGCTTGCTCAGAACAAAAGAACTGTGCTTCACACACACGGGCCATATCTAGTTCAACTCTGCTTAGGAAACTGACAAGAACAGTAGCTCCTCTTCTGTCCAATACACTGTACTTGCTGGGAACAGACGAGAGTGCTATTTGCACTGTGTATGACAATGGTAGCACAATAGTGACTCTTCTTACCAGAAAACAACTCTTGCTCGTAGGACCAGAAACTGCATGTGATTCAACTCCGTTTAGGACTGGGAATCAAACACTAGCTTGCCTTACAAGAAACACACTCTGCTTCTGAGAAAAGAGCACTCTTCTACTCTTCTGTGTTTCCTATAGGTCCAGAACAGTGAGCTTGCTCAGAACAAAAAAAACTGTGCTTCCTACACACACGGGCCATATATAGTTCAACTCTGCTTAGGAAACTGACAAGAACAGTAGCTCCTCTTCAGTCCAATACACTGTACTTGCTGGGAACAGACGCGAGTGCTATTTGCACTGTTTATGGCAGAAGAAGCACAATAGTGACTTTCCTTACCAGAAAACATCCCTTGCTCATAGGACCAGAAACTGCACGTGATTCCACTCCATTTAGGACTGGGAAACAAACGCTAGCTCGCTTTACAAGAAACACACTCTGCTTTTGAGAAAAGAGCACTCTTCTACTCTACTGTCTTTCCTATGGGTTCCGAACAGTGAGCTTGCTCAGAACAAAAGAACTGTGCTTCCTACACACACGGGCCATATCTAGTTCAACTCTGCTTAGGAAACTGACAAGAACAGTAGATCCTCTTCAGTCCAATACACTGTACATGCTGGGAACAGACGCCAGTGCTATTTACCCTGTGTATGTCAATGGGAGTGCAATAGTGACTCTTCTTACCAGAAAACAACTTTTGCTCCTAGGATCAGAAACTGCATGTGATTCAATTACATTTAGGACTGGGAAACAAACGCTAGCTCGCCTTACAAGAAACACACTCTGCTTTTGAGAAAAGAGCACTCTTCTACTCTACTGTGTTTCCTATGGGGTCTGAACAGTGAGCTTGCTCAGAACAAAAGAACTGTGCTTCACACACACGGGCCATATCTAGTTCAACTCTGCTTAGGAAACTGACAAGAACATTAGCTCCTCTTCTGTCCAATACACTGTACTTGCTGGGAACAGACGAGAGTGCTATTTGCACTCTGTATGACAATGGTAGCACAATATTGACTCTTCTTACCAGAAAACAACTCTTGCTCGTAGGACCAGAAACTGCATGTGATTCAACTCCATGTAGGACTGGGAATCAAACACTAGCTTGCCTTACAAGAAACAAACTCTGCTTCTGAGGAAAGAGCACTCTTCTACTCTTCTGTGTTTCCTATAGGGCCAAAACAGTGAGCTTGCTCAGAACAAAAGAACTGTGCTTCCTACACACACGGCCATATCTAGTTCAACTCTGCTTAGGAAACTGACAAGAACAGTAGCTCCTCTTCAGTCCAATACATTGTATTTGCTGGGAACAGACGCGAGTGCTATGTGCACAGTTTATGGCAAAGGGAGCACAATAGTGACTTTTCTTACCAGAAAACATCCCTTGCTCGTAGGACCAGAAACTGCACGTGATTCAACTCTATGTAGGACTGGGAAACAAAGGCTAGCTCGCTTTACAAGAAACACACTCTGCTTTTGAGAAAAGAGCACTCTTCTATTCTACTGTATTTCCTATGGGGTCGGAACAGTGAGCTTGCTCAGAACAAAAGAACTGTGCTTCCTACACACACTGGCCATATCTCGTTCAACTCTGCTGAGGAAACTGACAAGAACAGTAGATCCTCTTCACTCCAATACACTGTACTTGCTGGGAACAGACGCGAGTACTATTTGCCCTGTGTATAGCAAAGTGGCACAATAGTGACTCTTCTTACCAGAAAACAACTCTTGCTCGTAGGACCAGAAACTGCATGTGATTCAACTCCATGTAGGACTGGGAAACAAAAGCAAGCTCGCCTTACAAGAAACACACTCTGCTTTTGAGAAAAGAGCACTCTTCTACTCTACTGTGTTTCATATCGGGCCAAAACAGTGAGCTTCCTCTGAACAAAAGAACTGTGCTTCCTACACACACGGGCCATATCTAGTTCAACTCTGCTTAGGAAACTGACAAGAACAGTAGATCCTCTTCAGTCCAATACACTGTACATGCTGGGAACAGACTCCAGTGCTATTTGCCCTGTGTATGACAATGGGAGGGCAATAGTGACTCTTCTTACCAGAAAACAATTCTTGCTACTAGGATCAGAAACTGCATGTGATTCAACTCCATTTAGGACTGGGAAACAAACGCTAGCTCGCCTTACAAGAAACACATTCTGCTTTTGAGAAAAGAGCACTATTCTACTCTACTGTGTTTCCTATGGGGTCTGAAGAGTGAGCTTGCTCAGAACAAAAGAACTGTGCTTCCTACACACACGTGCCATATCTTGTTCAACTCTGCTTAGGAAACTAACAAGAACAGTAGCTCTTCTTCTGTCCAAAACACTGTACTTGCAAAGAACAGTAGCGAGTGTTGTTTGCACTGTGTATGGCAATAGGATTGCAATAGTGACTCTTCTTATCAGAAAACAACTCTTGCTCATAGGACCAGAAACTGAATATAATTCAACTCCATTTAGGACTGGGAAACAAACGCTAGCTCACCTTACAAGAAACACACTTTGCTTTTGAGAAAAGAGCACTCTTCTACTCTTCTGTGTTTCCTATAGGACCAGAACAGTGAGCTTGCTCAGAACAAAAGAACTGTGCTTCCTACACACATGGGCCATATCTAGCTCAACTCTGCTTAGGAAACTGACAAGAACAGGAGCTCCTCTTCTGTCCAATACACTGTACTTGCTGGGAACAGACGCGAGTGCTATTTGCCCTGTGTATGTCAATGGGAGCGCAATAGTGACTCTTCTTACCAGAAAACAACTCTTGCTCCTAGGATCAGAAACTGCATGTGATTCAATTCCATTTAGGACTGGGAAACAAACGCTAGCTCGCCTTAAAAGAAACACAATCTGCTTTTGAGAAAAGAGCACTCTTCTACTCTACTGTTTTTCCTATGGGGTCCGAACAGTGAGCTTGCTCAGAACAAAAAAACTGTGCTTCCTACACGCACAGGCCATATCTAGTTCAACTCTGCTTAGGAAACTGACAAGAACAGTAGATCCTCTTCAGTCCAATACACTGTACTTGCTGGGAACAGACGCGAGTGCTATTTGCCCTGTGTATAGCAAAGGGAGCACAATAGTGACTCTTCTTACCAGAAAACAACTCTTGCTCGTAGGACCAGAAACTGCATGTGATTCAACTCCATGTAGGACTGGGAAACAAAAGCTAGCTTGCCTTACAAGAAACACACTCTGCTTTTGAGAAAAGAGCACTCTTCTACTCTATTCTGTTTCCTATAGGGCCAAAACAGTGAGCTTCCTCAGAACAAAAGAACTGTGCTTCCTACACACACGGGCTATTACTAGTTCAACTCTGCTTAGGAAACTGACAAGAACAGTAGATCCTCTTCATTCCAATACGCTGTACATGCTGGGAACAGACGCCAGTGCTATTTGCCATGTGTATGACAATGGGAGGGCAATAGTGACTCTTCTTACCAGAAAACAATTCTTGCTACTAGGATCAGAAACTGCATGTGATTCAACTCCATTTAGGACTGGGAAACAAACGCTAGCTCGCCTTACAAGAAACACACTCTGCTTTTGAGAAAAGAGCACTCTTCCACTCTACAGTGTTTCCTATAAGGTCAAAACAGTGAGCTTGCTCAGAACAAAAGAAATGTGCTTCCTACACACACGGGCCATATCTAGTTCAACTCTGCTTAGGAAACTGACAAGAACAGTAGATCCTCTTCAGTCCAATACACTGTACTTGCTGGGAACAGACGCCAGTGCTATTTGCCATGTGTATATCAATGGGAGCGCAATAGTGACTCTTCTTACCAGAAAACAACTCTTGCTCCTAGGATCAGAAACTGCATGTGATTCAATTCCATTTAGGACTGGGAAACAAATGCTAGCTCGCCTTACCAGAAACACACTCTGATTTTGAAAAAGAGCACTCTTCTACTCTACTGTGTTTCCTATGGGGTCCAAACAGTGAGCTTGCTCAGAACAAAAGAACTGTGCTTCCTAAACACACGGGCCATATCTAGTTCAACTCTGCTTAGGAAACTGACAAGAACAGTAGCTCCTCTTCTGTCCAATACACTGTACTTGCAAAGAACAGTAGCGAGTGTTGTTTGTACTGTGTATGGCAATAGGTGCGCAATAGTGACTCTTCTTACCAGAAAACAACACTTGCTCATAGGACAAGAAACTGCATCTAAATCAACTCCATTTAGGACTGGGAAACAAATGCTAGCTCCCCTTACAAGAAACACACTCTGCCTTTGAGAAAAGAGCACTCTTCTACTCATCTGTGTTTCCTATAGGACCAAAACAGTGAGCTTGCTCAGAACAAAAGAACTGTGCTTCCTACACACATGGGCCATATGTCTTTCAACTCTGCTTAAAAAACTGACAAGAACAGTAGCTCCTCTTCAGTCCAATACACTGTACTTGCTGGGAACAAACGTGAGTGCAATTTGCACTGTTTATGGCAAAGGGAGCACAATAGTGACTTTCCTTACCAGAAAACATCCCTTGCTCGTAGGACCAGAAACTGCATGTGATTCAACTCCATTTTGGACTGGTAAACAAACGCTAGCTCGTATTACAAGAAACATACTCTGCTTTTGAGAAATGAGCACTCTTCTATTCTACTGTGTTTCCTATGGGGTCCGAACAGTGAGCTTGCTCAGAACAAAAGAACTGTGCTTCCTACACACACGGGCTATATCTAGTTCAACTCTGCTTAGGAAACTGACAAGAACAGTAGATCATCTTCAGTCCAATACACTGTACTTGCTGGGAACAGACGCCAGTGCTATTTGCCCTGTGTATGACAATGGGAGGGCAACAGTGACTCTTCTTACCAGAAAACAACTCTTGCTCGTAGGACCAGAAACTGCATGTGATTCAACTCCATTTAGGACTGGGAAACAAACGCTAGCTCGCCTTACAAGAAACACATTCTGCTTTTGAGAAAAGAGCACTCTTCTACTCTACTGTGTTTCCTATAGGGCCAGAAGAGTGAGGTTCCTCAGAACAAAAGAAGTGTACTTCTAACACCTACGGGCCATATCTAGTTCAACTTTGCTTAGGAAACTGACAAGAACAGTAGATCCTCTTCAGTCCAATACACTGTACATCCTGGGAACAGACGCGAGTCCTTTTTGCCCTGTGTATGGCAATGGGAGCACAATAGTGACTCTTCTTACTAGAAAACAACTCTTGCTTGTAGGACCAGAAACTGCATGTGATTCAACTACATTTAGGATTGGGAAACAAACGCTAGCTCGCTTTACAAGAAACACACTCTGCTTTTGAGAAAAGAGCACTCTTCTACTCTATTGTGTTTCCTATAGGGCCAAAACAGTCAGCTTGCTCAGAACAATAGAACTGTGCTTCCTACACACACGGGCCATATCTAGTTCAACTCTGCTTAGGAAACTGACAAGAACAGTAGATCCTCTTCAGTCCAATAAACTGTACATGCTGGGAACAGACGCCAGTGCTATTTGCCCTGTGTATGTCAATGGGAGCGCAATAGTGACTCTTCTACCAGAAAACAACTCTTGCTCCTAGGATCAGAAACTGCATGTGATTCCATTCCATTTAGGACTGGGAAACAAACGCTAGCTCGCCTTACAAGAAACACACTCTGCTTTTGAGAAAAGAGCACTCTTCTACTCTACTGTGTTTCCTATGGGGTCCGAAAAGTGAGCTTGCTCAGAACAAAAGACCTGTGCTTCCTACACACACGGGCCATATCTAGTTCAACTCTGCTTAGGAAACTGACAAGAACAGTAGCTCCTCTTCTGTCCAATACACTGTACTTTCAAAGAACAGTAGCGAGTGTTGTTTGCACTGTGTATGGCAATAGGAGCGCAATAGTGACTCTTCTTACCAGAAAACAACTCTTGCTCATAGGACAAGAAACCTCATGCAATTCAACTCCATTTAAAACTGGGAAAAAAACGCTAGCTCACCTTACAAGAAACACACTATGCTTTTGAGAAAAGAGCACACTTCTACTCTTCTGTGTTTCCTATAGGACCAAAACAGTGAGCTTGCTGAGAACAAAAGAACTGTGCTTCCTACACACACGGGCCATATCTAGTTCAGCTCTGCTTAAGAAACTGACAAGAACAGTAGCTCCTCTTCAGTCCAATACACTGTACTGGCTGGGAACAGACGCGAGTGCTATTTGCACTGTGTATGGCAAAGGGAACACAATAGTGACTTTCCTTTCCAGAAAAAAACTCTAGCTCGTAGGACCAGAAACTGCATGTGATTCAACTCCATTTAGGACTGGGAAACAAACGCAAGCTCGTCTTACAAGAAACACACTCTGCTTTTGAGTAAAGAGCACTCTTCTACTCTACTGTGTTTCTATAGGCCAGAAGAGTGAGCTAGCTCAGAACAAAAGAACTGTGCTTCCTACCCACACGGGCCATATCTAGTTCAACTCTGCTTAGGAAACTGACAAGAACAGTAGATCATTTTCAGTCTAATTCACTGTACATGCTGGGAACAGACGCCAGTGCTATTTGCCCTGTGTATGACAATGGGAGGGCAATAGTGACTCTTCTTACCAGAAAACAACTCTTGCTCGTATGATCAGAAACTGCATGTGATTCAACTCCATTTAGGACTGCGAAACAAACACTACCTCGCCTTACAAGAAACACACTCTGCTTTTGAGAAAAGAGCACTCTTCTATTCTACTGTGTTTCCTATGGGGTCCGAACAGTGAGCTTGCTCAGAACAAAGAACTGTGCTTCCTATACACACGGGCCATATCTAGTTCAACTCTGCTTAGGAAACTGACAAGAGCAGTAGCTCCTCTTCAGTCCAATACACTGTACTTGCTGGGAAGAGACGTGAGTGCTATTTGCACTGTGTATGACAATGGGAGGGCAACAGTGACTCTTCTTACCAGAAAACAACTCTTGCTCGAAGGACCAGAAACTGCATGGGATTCAATTCCGTTTCTGACTGGGAAATAAACACTAGCTAGCCTTCCAAGAAACACACTCTGCTTTTGAGAAAAGAGCAATCTTCTACTCTACTGTGTTTACTATGGGGTCGGAAAATTGAGCTTGCTCAGAACAAATGAACTGTGCTTCACACACACGGGCCATATCTAGTTCAACTCTGCTTAGGAATCTGACAAGAACAGTAGCTCCTCTTCAGTCCAATACACTGTACTTGCTGGGAACAGACGAGAGTGCTATTTGCACTGTGTATGACAATGGGAGTGCAGTAGTGACTCTTCTTACCAGAAAACAACTCTTGCTCGTAGGAACAGAAACTGCATGTGATTCAACTCCATGTAGGACTGGGAAACAAACACTAGCTTGCCTTACAAGAAACACACTCTGCTTCTGAGAAAAGAGCACTCTTCTACTCTTCTGTGTTTCCTATAGGGCCAGAACAGTGAGCTTGCTCAGGACAAAAGAAATGTGCTTCCTACACACACGGGCCATATCTAGTTCAACTCTGCTTAGGAAACTGACAAGAACAGTAGCTCCTCTTCAGTCCAATACATTGTAATTGCTGGGAACAGACGCGAGTGCTATTTGCACAGTTTATGGCAAAGGGAGCACAATAGTGACTTTTCTTACCAGAAAACATCCCTTGCTCGTAGGACCAGAAACTGTATGTGATTCAACTCCATGTAGGACTGGGAAACAAACGCTAGCTCGCTTTACAAGAAACACACTCTGCTTTTGAGAAAAGAGCACTCTTCTATTCTACTGTTTTTCCTATGGGGTCCAAACAGTGAGCTTGCTCAGAACAAAAGAACTGTGCTTCTTACACACACGGGCCATATCTAGTTCAACTCTGCTTAGGAAATTGACAAGAACAGTAGATCCTCTTCAGTCCAATACACTTTACATGCTGGGAACAGACACCAGTGCTATTTGCCCTGTGTAAGACAATGGGAGCACAATAGTGACTCTTCTTACCATAGAACAACTCTTGCTCATAGGACCAGAAACTGCATGTGATTCAACTCCATTTAGGACTGGGAAACAAACGCAAGCTCGCCTTACAAGAAACACATTCTGTTTTTGAGAAAAGAGCACTCTTCTACTCTACTGAGTTTCCTATAGGGTCAGAACAGTGAGCTTGCTCAGAACAAAAGAACTGTGCTTCCTACACACACGGGGCATATCTAGTTCAACTCTGCTTAGGAAACGGACAAGAGCAGTAGCTCCTCTTCAGTCCAATACACTGTAATTGCTGGAAACAAACGCGAGTGCTATTTGCACTGTGTATGGCAAAGGGAACACAATAGTGACTTTCCTTTCCAGAAAACAACTCTTGCTTGTAGGACCAGAAACTGCATGTGATTGAACTCCATTTAGGACTGGGAAACAAACGCAATCTCGCCTTACAAGAAATACACTCTGCTTTTGAGAAAAGAGCACTGTTCTACTTTACTGTGTTTTCTATAGGCCAGAAGAGTGAGCTTGCTCAGAACAAAAGAACTGTGCTTCCTACACACACGGGCCATATCTACTTCAACTCTGCTTAGGAAACTGACAAGAACAGTAGATTCTCTTCAGTCCAATACACTTTACATGCTGGAAACAGACGCCAGTGCTATTTGCCCTGTGTATGACAATGGGAGCGCAATAGTGGCTCTTCTTCCCATAGAACAACTCTTGCTCATAGGACTAGAAAATGCATGTGATTCAACTCCATTTAGGACTGGGAAACAAATGCAAGCTCGCCGTACAAGAAACACATTCTGTTTTTGAGAAAAGAGCACTCTTCTACTCTACTGAGTTTCCTATAGGGCCAGAACAGTGAGCTTGCTCAGAACAAAAGAACTGTGCTTCCTACACAAACGGGGCATATCTAGTTCAACTCTGCTTAGCAAAATGGCAAGAACAGTAGCTCCTCTTCAGTCCAATACACTGTACTTGCTGGGAACAGACATGAGTGCTATTTGCACTGTTTATGGCAAAGGGAACACAATAGTGACTTTCCTTACAAGAAAACATCCCTTGCTCATAGGACCAGAAACTGCATGTGATTCAACTCCATTTTGGACTGGGAAACAAACGCTAGCTCGCCTTACAAGAAACACATTCTGCTTTTGAGAAAAGAGCACTCTTCTACTCTACTGTGTTTCCTATAGGGCCAAAACAGTGAGCTTGCTCAGAACAAAAGAACTGTGCTTCCTCCACACACGGGCCATATCTAGTTCAACTATGCTTAGGAAACTAACAAGAACAGTAGCTCTTCATCTGTCCAATACACTGTACTTGCAAAGAACAGTAGCGAGTGTTGTTTGCACTGTGTATGGCAATGGTAGCACAATAGTGACTCTTCTTACCAGAAAACAACTCTTGCTCATAGGACCAGAAACTGCATGTAATTCAACTCCATTTAGGACTGGGAAACAAACGCTAGCTCACCTTACAAGAAACACACTTTGCTTTTGAGAAAAGAGCACTCTTCTACTCTTCTGTGTTTCCTACAGGACAAGAACAGTGAGCTTGCTCATAACAAAAGAACTGTGCTTCCTACACACACGGGCTATATCTAGTTCAAGTCTGCTTAGGAAACTGACAAGAACATTAGCTCCTCTTCAGTCCAATACACTGTACATGCTGTGAACAGACGCCAGTGCTATTTGCCCTGTGTATGACAATGGGAGCGCAATAGTGACTCTTCTTACCAGAAAACAACTCTTGCTCCTAGGATCAGAAACTGCATGTGATTCAATTCCATTTAGGACTGGGAAACAAACGCTAGCTCGCCTTACAAGAAACACACTCTGCTTCTGAGAAAAGAGCACTCTTCTACTCTTCTGTGTTTCCTAAAGGACCAGAACAGTGAGCTTGCTCAGAACAAAAGAACTGTGCTTCCTACACACACGGCCATATCTAGTTCAACTCTGCTTAGGAAACTGACAAGAACAGTAGATCCTCTTCAGTCCAATACACTGTACATGCTGGGAAAAGACGCCAATGCTATTTGTCCTGTGTATGACAATGGGAGCGCAACAGTGACTCTTCTTACCAGAAAACAACTCTTGCTCGTAGGACCAGAAACTGCATGGGATTCAATTCCATTTCTGACTGGGAAACAAACACTAGCTCGCCTTACAAGAAACACACTCTGCTTTTGAGAAAAGAGCACTCTTCTTCTCTACAGTGTTTCCTATGGGATCCGAACAGTGAGCTTGCTGAGAACAAAAGAACTGTGCTTCCTACACACACGGGCCATATCTAGTTCAATTCTGCTTAGGAAATTGACAAGACCAGTAGCTCCTCTTCAGTCCAATACACTGTACTTGCTGGGAACAGACACGAGTGCTATTTGCACTGTTCATGGCAAAGGGAGCACAATAGTGACTTTCCTTTCCAGAAAACATCCCTTGCTCTTAGGACCAGAAACTGCATGTGATTCAACTCCATTTAGGACTGGGAAAGAAACGCTAGCTCACCTTACAAAAAACACACTCTGCTTTTGAGAAAAGAGCACTCTTCTACTCTACTGTGTTTCCTATAGGGCCAGAACAGTGAGCTTGCTCAGAACAAAGAACTGTGCTTCGTACACACACGGGCTATATCTAGTTCAACTCTGCTTAGGAAACTGACAAGAACATTTGGTCCTCTTCAGTCCAATACACTGTACATGCTGGGAACAGACGCCAGTGCTATTTGCCCTGTGTATGATAATGGGAGAGCAATAGAAACTCTTCTTACCAGAAAACAACTCTTGCTCCTAGGATCAGAAACTGCATGTGATTCAACTCCATTTCGGACTGGGAAACAAACGCTTGCTCGCCTTACAAGAAACACACCCTGCTTTTGAGAAAACAGCACTCTTCTACTCTACTGTGTTTCCTATGGGGTCTGAACAGGGAGCTTGCTCAGAACAAAAGAACTGTGCTTCCTACAAGCACGGGCTATATCTAGTTCAACTCTGTTTAGGAAACTGACAAGAACATTAGCTCCTCTTCAGTCCAATACACTGTACTTGCTGGGAGCAGACCCGAGGGCTATTTGCACTGTGTATGGCAATGGGAGCGCAATAGTGACTCTTCTTACCAGAAAACGACTCTTGCTCGTAGGACCAGAAACTGCATGTGATTCAACTCCATTTAGGACTGGGAAACAAACGCTAGCCTGCCTTACAAGAAACACACTCTGCTTTTGAGAAAAGAGGACTCTTCTACTCTACAGTGTTTCCTATGGGGTCCAAACAGTGAGCTTGCTCAGAACAAAAGAATTGTGCTTCCTAAACACACGGGCCATATCTAGTTCAACTCCACTGGAAACTGACAAGAACAGTAGCTCCTCTTCAGTCCACTACACTGTACTTAATGGGAACAGACGCGACTGCTATTTGCAATGTGTATGGCAATGGGAGCGCAATAGTGACTTTCCTTACCAGAAAACAACTCTTGCTCGTAGGACCAAAAACTGCTTGTGATTCAACTCCATTTAGGACTGGGAAACAAACGCTAGTTCGCCTACAACAAACACACTCTGCTTTTGAGAAGAGAGCACTCTTCTACTCTACTGTGTTTCCTATAGGGCCAGAACAGTGAGATTGCTCAGAACAAAAGAACTGTGCTTCCTACACAAACGGGCCATATCTAGTTCAACTCTGCTTAGGAAACTGACAAGAACAGTAGCTCCTCTTCAGTCCAATACACTGTACTTGCAGTTAGTAGACGTGAGAGCTATTTGCACTGTGTATGGCAATTGGAGCGCAATAGTGACTCCTCTTACCAGAAAACAACTCTTGCTAGTAGGACCAGAAACTGCATGAGATTCAACTCCGTTTCTGACTGGGAAACAAACACTAGCCAGCCTTACAATAAACACACTCTGCTTCTGAGAAAAGAGCACTCTTCTACTCTACTGTGTTTCCTATGGGGTGCGAACAGTGAGCTTGCTCAGAACAAAGAAATGTGCTTCCTACACACACGGGCCATATCTAGTAGCTACTCTGCTTAGGAAACTGACAAGAACAGTAGATCCTCTTCAGTCCAATACACTGTACATGCTGGGAACAAATGCGAGTGCTATTTGCCCTGTGTTTGGCAATGGGAGCGCAATAGTGACTCTTCTTAGCAGAAAACAACTCTTGATCATAGGACAAGAAACTGCATGTAATTCAACTCCATTTAGGACTGGGAACAAAATGCTAGCTCACCTTACCAGAAACACACTCTGCTTTTGAGAAAAGAGCACTCTTCTACTCTTCTGTGTGTCCTATAGGACCAGAACAGTGAGCTTGCTCAGAACAAAAGAACTGTGCTTCCTACACACACGGGCCATATCTCGTTCAACTCTGCTTAGGAAACTGACAAGAACAGTAGCTCCTCTTCAGTCCAATACACTGTGCTTGCTGGGAACAGACGCGAGTGCTATTTGCACTGTTTATGGCAGAGGGAGCACAATAGTGACTTTCCTTACCAGAAAACATCCCATGCTCGTAGGACCAAAAACTGCATGTGATTCAACTCCATTTAGGACTGGGAAACAAACGCTAGCTCACCTTACAAGAAAAAAACTCTGTTTTTGAGAAAAGAGCACTCTTCTACTCTACTGTGTTTCCTATAGGGCCAGAACAGTGAGCTTGCTCAGAACAAAAGAACGGTGCTTCCTACACACACGGGCTAATCTAGTTCAACTCTGCTTAGGAAACTGACAAGAACAGTAGCTCCTATTCAGTCCAATACACTGTACTTGCTGGGAGCAGTCACGAGTGATATTTGCACTGTGTATGGCAATGGGAGCGAAATAGTGACTCTTCTTGCCAGAAAACAACTCTTGCTCCTAGGACCAGAAACAGCATGGGATTCAACTCCGTTTCTGACTGGGAAACAAACGCTAGATCACCTTACAAGAAACACACAATGCTTCTGAGAAAAGAGCACTCTTCTACTCTTCTGTGTTTCCTATAGGGCCAGAACAGTGAGCTTGCTCAGAACAAAAGAACTGTGCTTCCTACACACACGAGCCATATCTAGTTCAACTCTGCTTAGGAAACTGACAAGAACAGTAGCTCATCTTCAGTCCAATACACTGTACTTGCTTGAACAGACGTGAGTGCTATTTGCACTGTTTATCACAAAGGGAGCACAATAGTGACTTTACTTACCAGAAAACATCCCTTGCTCGTAGGACCAGAAACTGCATGTGATTCAACTCCATTTTGGACTGGGAAACAAACGCTCGCTCGCCTTACAAGAAACACACTCTGCTTTTGAGAAAAGAGCACTCTTCTATTCTACTGTGTTTCCTATGGGGTCCGAACAGTGAGCTTGCTCAGAACAAAAGAACTGTGCTTCCTACACACTCGGGCCATATCTAGTTCAACTCTGCTTAGGAAATTGACAAGAACAGTAGATCATCTTCAGTCCAATACACTGTACATGCTGGGAGCAGACCCGAGTCCTCTTTGCACTGTGTATGGCAATGGGAGCACAATAGTGACTCTTCTTACCAGAAAACAACTCTTGCTCGTAGGACCAGAAACTGCATGGGATTCAACTCCATTTAGTACTGGGAAACAAAAGCTGGCTCGCCTTCCAATAAACACACTCTGCTTTTGAGAAAAGAGCACTCTTCTACTCTACTTTGTTTCCTATAGGGCCAAAACGGTGAGCTTGCTCAGAACAAAAGAACTGTGCTTCCTACACACATGGGCCATATCTAGTTCAACTCTGCTTAGGAAACTGACAAGAACAGTAGATCCTCTTCTGTCCAATACACTGTACTTGCAAAGAACAGCAGCAAGAGTTGTTAGCACTGTGTATGGCAATAGGAGTGCAATAGTGTCTCTTCTTAGCAGAAAACAACTCTAGCTCATAGGACAAGAAACTGCATGTAATTCAACTCCATTTAGGACTGGGAACCAAATGCTAGCTCACCTTACAAGAAACACACTCTGCTTTTGAGAAAAGAGCACTCTTCTACTCTTCTGTGTTTCCTATAGGACCAGAACAGTGAGCTTGCTCAGAACAAAAGAACTGTGCTTCCTAAACACACGGGCCATATCTCGTTCAACTCTGCTTAGGAAACTGACAAGAACAGTAGCTCCTCTTCAGTCCAATACACTGTACTTGCTGGGAACAGACGCGAGTGCTATTTGCACTGTTTATGGCAAAGGGAGCACAATAGTGACTTTCCTTACCAGAAAACATCCCTTGCTCGTAGGACCAAAAACTGCATGTGATTCAACTCCATTTACGACTGGGAAACAAACGCTAGCTCACCTTACAAGAAAAAAACTCTGCTTTTGAGAAAAGAGCACTCTTCTACTCTACTGTGTTTCCTATAGGGCCAGAACAGTGAGCTTGCTCAGAACAAAAGAACTGTGCTTCCTACACACAAGGGCTATATCTAGTTCAACTCTGCTTAGGAAACTGACAAGAACAGTAGCTCCTATTCATTCCAATACACTGTACTTGCTGTGAGCAGACGCGAGTGCTATTTGCACTGTGTATGGCAATGGGAGCGAAATAGTGACTCTTCTTACCAGAAAACAACTCTTGCTCCTAGGACCAGAAACAGCATGGGATTCAACTCCGTTTCTAACTGGGAAACAAACAGTAGCTAGCCAACAAGAAACACACTCTGCTTTTGAGAAAAGAGCACTCTTCTATTCTACTGTGTTTCCTATGGGGTCCGAACAGTGAGCTTGCTCAGAACAAAAGAACTGTGTTTCCTACACACACGGCCATATCTAGTTCAACTCTGGTTAGGAAACTGACAAGAGCAGTAGCTCCTCTTCAGTCCAATACACTGTACTTGCTCGGAACAGACGCGAGTGCTATTTGCACTGTGTATGGCAAAGGGAGCACAATAGTGACTTTCCTTTCCAGAAAACAACTCTGGCTCGTAGTACCAGAAACTGCATGTGATTCAACTCCATTTAGGACTGGGAAACAAACGCAAGCTCGCCTTACAAGAAACACACTCTGCTTTTGAGAAAAGAGCACTCTTCTACTCTACTGTGTTTCCTATAGGCCAACAGAGTGAGCTTGCTCAGAACAAAAGAACTGTGCTTCCTACACACACGTGTCATATCTTGTTCAACTCCTCTTAGGAAACTGACAAGAACAGTAGATCCTCTTTTGTCCAATACACTTTACAAGCTGGGAACAGATGCCAGTGCTATTTGCCCTGTGTATGACAATGGGAGCGCAACAGTTTCTCTTCTTACCAGAAAACAACTCTTGCTCGTAGGACCAGAAACTGCATGTGATTGAACTCCATTTAGGACTGGGAAACAAACGCTAGCTCGCCTTACAAGAAACACATTCTGCTTTTGAGAAAAGAGCACTCTTCTACTCTACTGCTTTTCCTAAAGGGCCAGAAGAGTGAGCTTGCTCAGAACAAAAGAAGTGTACTTCCTACACACACGGGCCATATCTAGTTCAACTTTACTTAGGAAACTGACAAGAACAGTAGATCCTCTTCAGTCCAATACACTGTACATCCTGGGAACAGACGCGAGTCCTATTTGCCTTGTGTATGGCAATGGGAACACAATAGTGACTCTTCTTACTAGAAAACAATTCTTGCTTGTAGGACCAGAAACTGCATGTGATTCAACTCCATTTAGGACTGGGAAACAAAAGCTAGCTCGCCTTACAAGAAACACACTCTACTTTTGAGAAAAGAGCACTCTTCTACTCTACTGTGTTTCCTATAGGGCCAAAACAGTGAGCTTGCTCAGAACAAAAGAACTGTGCTTCCTACACACATGGGCCATATCTAGCTCAACTCTGCTTAGGAAACTGACAAGAACAGGAGCTCCTCTTCTGTCCAATACACTGTACTTGCTGGGAACAGACGCGAGTGCTATTTGCCCTGTGTATGTCAATGGGAGCGCAATAGTGACTCTTCTTACCAGAAAACAACTCTTGCTCCTAGGATCAGAAACTGCATGTGATTCAATTCCATTTAGGACTGGGAAACAAACGCTAGCTCGCCTTAAAAGAAACACAATCTGCTTTTGAGAAAAGAGCACTCTTCTACTCTACTGTTTTTCCTATGGGGTCCGAACAGTGAGCTTGCTCAGAACAAAAAAACTGTGCTTCCTACACGCACAGGCCATATCTAGTTCAACTCTGCTTAGGAAACTGACAAGAACAGTAGATCCTCTTCAGTCCAATACACTGTACTTGCTGGGAACAGACGCGAGTGCTATTTGCCCTGTGTATAGCAAAGGGAGCACAATAGTGACTCTTCTTACCAGAAAACAACTCTTGCTCGTAGGACCAGAAACTGCATGTGATTCAACTCCATGTAGGACTGGGAAACAAAAGCTAGCTTGCCTTACAAGAAACACACTCTGCTTTTGAGAAAAGAGCACTCTTCTACTCTATTCTGTTTCCTATAGGGCCAAAACAGTGAGCTTCCTCAGAACAAAAGAACTGTGCTTCCTACACACACGGGCTATTACTAGTTCAACTCTGCTTAGGAAACTGACAAGAACAGTAGATCCTCTTCATTCCAATACGCTGTACATGCTGGGAACAGACGCCAGTGCTATTTGCCATGTGTATGACAATGGGAGGGCAATAGTGACTCTTCTTACCAGAAAACAATTCTTGCTACTAGGATCAGAAACTGCATGTGATTCAACTCCATTTAGGACTGGGAAACAAACGCTAGCTCGCCTTACAAGAAACACACTCTGCTTTTGAGAAAAGAGCACTCTTCCACTCTACAGTGTTTCCTATAAGGTCAAAACAGTGAGCTTGCTCAGAACAAAAGAAATGTGCTTCCTACACACACGGGCCATATCTAGTTCAACTCTGCTTAGGAAACTGACAAGAACAGTAGATCCTCTTCAGTCCAATACACTGTACTTGCTGGGAACAGACGCCAGTGCTATTTGCCATGTGTATATCAATGGGAGCGCAATAGTGACTCTTCTTACCAGAAAACAACTCTTGCTCCTAGGATCAGAAACTGCATGTGATTCAATTCCATTTAGGACTGGGAAACAAATGCTAGCTCGCCTTACCAGAAACACACTCTGATTTTGAAAAAGAGCACTCTTCTACTCTACTGTGTTTCCTATGGGGTCCAAACAGTGAGCTTGCTCAGAACAAAAGAACTGTGCTTCCTAAACACACGGGCCATATCTAGTTCAACTCTGCTTAGGAAACTGACAAGAACAGTAGCTCCTCTTCTGTCCAATACACTGTACTTGCAAAGAACAGTAGCGAGTGTTGTTTGTACTGTGTATGGCAATAGGTGCGCAATAGTGACTCTTCTTACCAGAAAACAACACTTGCTCATAGGACAAGAAACTGCATCTAAATCAACTCCATTTAGGACTGGGAAACAAATGCTAGCTCCCCTTACAAGAAACACACTCTGCCTTTGAGAAAAGAGCACTCTTCTACTCATCTGTGTTTCCTATAGGACCAAAACAGTGAGCTTGCTCAGAACAAAAGAACTGTGCTTCCTACACACATGGGCCATATGTCTTTCAACTCTGCTTAAAAAACTGACAAGAACAGTAGCTCCTCTTCAGTCCAATACACTGTACTTGCTGGGAACAAACGTGAGTGCAATTTGCACTGTTTATGGCAAAGGGAGCACAATAGTGACTTTCCTTACCAGAAAACATCCCTTGCTCGTAGGACCAGAAACTGCATGTGATTCAACTCCATTTTGGACTGGTAAACAAACGCTAGCTCGTATTACAAGAAACATACTCTGCTTTTGAGAAATGAGCACTCTTCTATTCTACTGTGTTTCCTATGGGGTCCGAACAGTGAGCTTGCTCAGAACAAAAGAACTGTGCTTCCTACACACACGGGCTATATCTAGTTCAACTCTGCTTAGGAAACTGACAAGAACAGTAGATCATCTTCAGTCCAATACACTGTACTTGCTGGGAACAGACGCCAGTGCTATTTGCCCTGTGTATGACAATGGGAGGGCAACAGTGACTCTTCTTACCAGAAAACAACTCTTGCTCGTAGGACCAGAAACTGCATGTGATTCAACTCCATTTAGGACTGGGAAACAAACGCTAGCTCGCCTTACAAGAAACACATTCTGCTTTTGAGAAAAGAGCACTCTTCTACTCTACTGTGTTTCCTATAGGGCCAGAAGAGTGAGGTTCCTCAGAACAAAAGAAGTGTACTTCTAACACCTACGGGCCATATCTAGTTCAACTTTGCTTAGGAAACTGACAAGAACAGTAGATCCTCTTCAGTCCAATACACTGTACATCCTGGGAACAGACGCGAGTCCTTTTTGCCCTGTGTATGGCAATGGGAGCACAATAGTGACTCTTCTTACTAGAAAACAACTCTTGCTTGTAGGACCAGAAACTGCATGTGATTCAACTACATTTAGGATTGGGAAACAAACGCTAGCTCGCTTTACAAGAAACACACTCTGCTTTTGAGAAAAGAGCACTCTTCTACTCTATTGTGTTTCCTATAGGGCCAAAACAGTCAGCTTGCTCAGAACAATAGAACTGTGCTTCCTACACACACGGGCCATATCTAGTTCAACTCTGCTTAGGAAACTGACAAGAACAGTAGATCCTCTTCAGTCCAATAAACTGTACATGCTGGGAACAGACGCCAGTGCTATTTGCCCTGTGTATGTCAATGGGAGCGCAATAGTGACTCTTCTACCAGAAAACAACTCTTGCTCCTAGGATCAGAAACTGCATGTGATTCCATTCCATTTAGGACTGGGAAACAAACGCTAGCTCGCCTTACAAGAAACACACTCTGCTTTTGAGAAAAGAGCACTCTTCTACTCTACTGTGTTTCCTATGGGGTCCGAAAAGTGAGCTTGCTCAGAACAAAAGACCTGTGCTTCCTACACACACGGGCCATATCTAGTTCAACTCTGCTTAGGAAACTGACAAGAACAGTAGCTCCTCTTCTGTCCAATACACTGTACTTTCAAAGAACAGTAGCGAGTGTTGTTTGCACTGTGTATGGCAATAGGAGCGCAATAGTGACTCTTCTTACCAGAAAACAACTCTTGCTCATAGGACAAGAAACCTCATGCAATTCAACTCCATTTAAAACTGGGAAAAAAACGCTAGCTCACCTTACAAGAAACACACTATGCTTTTGAGAAAAGAGCACACTTCTACTCTTCTGTGTTTCCTATAGGACCAAAACAGTGAGCTTGCTGAGAACAAAAGAACTGTGCTTCCTACACACACGGGCCATATCTAGTTCAGCTCTGCTTAAGAAACTGACAAGAACAGTAGCTCCTCTTCAGTCCAATACACTGTACTGGCTGGGAACAGACGCGAGTGCTATTTGCACTGTGTATGGCAAAGGGAACACAATAGTGACTTTCCTTTCCAGAAAAAAACTCTAGCTCGTAGGACCAGAAACTGCATGTGATTCAAATCCATTTAGGACTGGGAAACAAACGCAAGCTCGTCTTACAAGAAACACACTCTGCTTTTGAGTAAAGAGCACTCTTCTACTCTACTGTGTTTCTATAGGCCAGAAGAGTGAGCTAGCTCAGAACAAAAGAACTGTGCTTCCTACCCACACGGGCCATATCTAGTTCAACTCTGCTTAGGAAACTGACAAGAACAGTAGATCATTTTCAGTCTAATTCACTGTACATGCTGGGAACAGACGCCAGTGCTATTTGCCCTGTGTATGACAATGGGAGGGCAATAGTGACTCTTCTTACCAGAAAACAACTCTTGCTCGTATGATCAGAAACTGCATGTGATTCAACTCCATTTAGGACTGCGAAACAAACACTACCTCGCCTTACAAGAAACACACTCTGCTTTTGAGAAAAGAGCACTCTTCTATTCTACTGTGTTTCCTATGGGGTCCGAACAGTGAGCTTGCTCAGAACAAAGAACTGTGCTTCCTATACACACGGGCCATATCTAGTTCAACTCTGCTTAGGAAACTGACAAGAGCAGTAGCTCCTCTTCAGTCCAATACACTGTACTTGCTGGGAAGAGACGTGAGTGCTATTTGCACTGTGTATGACAATGGGAGGGCAACAGTGACTCTTCTTACCAGAAAACAACTCTTGCTCGAAGGACCAGAAACTGCATGGGATTCAATTCCGTTTCTGACTGGGAAATAAACACTAGCTAGCCTTCCAAGAAACACACTCTGCTTTTGAGAAAAGAGCAATCTTCTACTCTACTGTGTTTACTATGGGGTCGGAAAATTGAGCTTGCTCAGAACAAATGAACTGTGCTTCACACACACGGGCCATATCTAGTTCAACTCTGCTTAGGAATCTGACAAGAACAGTAGCTCCTCTTCAGTCCAATACACTGTACTTGCTGGGAACAGACGAGAGTGCTATTTGCACTGTGTATGACAATGGGAGTGCAGTAGTGACTCTTCTTACCAGAAAACAACTCTTGCTCGTAGGAACAGAAACTGCATGTGATTCAACTCCATGTAGGACTGGGAAACAAACACTAGCTTGCCTTACAAGAAACACACTCTGCTTCTGAGAAAAGAGCACTCTTCTACTCTTCTGTGTTTCCTATAGGGCCAGAACAGTGAGCTTGCTCAGGACAAAAGAAATGTGCTTCCTACACACACGGGCCATATCTAGTTCAACTCTGCTTAGGAAACTGACAAGAACAGTAGCTCCTCTTCAGTCCAATACATTGTAATTGCTGGGAACAGACGCGAGTGCTATTTGCACAGTTTATGGCAAAGGGAGCACAATAGTGACTTTTCTTACCAGAAAACATCCCTTGCTCGTAGGACCAGAAACTGTATGTGATTCAACTCCATGTAGGACTGGGAAACAAACGCTAGCTCGCTTTACAAGAAACACACTCTGCTTTTGAGAAAAGAGCACTCTTCTATTCTACTGTTTTTCCTATGGGGTCCAAACAGTGAGCTTGCTCAGAACAAAAGAACTGTGCTTCTTACACACACGGGCCATATCTAGTTCAACTCTGCTTAGGAAATTGACAAGAACAGTAGATCCTCTTCAGTCCAATACACTTTACATGCTGGGAACAGACACCAGTGCTATTTGCCCTGTGTAAGACAATGGGAGCACAATAGTGACTCTTCTTACCATAGAACAACTCTTGCTCATAGGACCAGAAACTGCATGTGATTCAACTCCATTTAGGACTGGGAAACAAACGCAAGCTCGCCTTACAAGAAACACATTCTGTTTTTGAGAAAAGAGCACTCTTCTACTCTACTGAGTTTCCTATAGGGTCAGAACAGTGAGCTTGCTCAGAACAAAAGAACTGTGCTTCCTACACACACGGGGCATATCTAGTTCAACTCTGCTTAGGAAACGGACAAGAGCAGTAGCTCCTCTTCAGTCCAATACACTGTAATTGCTGGAAACAAACGCGAGTGCTATTTGCACTGTGTATGGCAAAGGGAACACAATAGTGACTTTCCTTTCCAGAAAACAACTCTTGCTTGTAGGACCAGAAACTGCATGTGATTGAACTCCATTTAGGACTGGGAAACAAACGCAATCTCGCCTTACAAGAAATACACTCTGCTTTTGAGAAAAGAGCACTGTTCTACTTTACTGTGTTTTCTATAGGCCAGAAGAGTGAGCTTGCTCAGAACAAAAGAACTGTGCTTCCTACACACACGGGCCATATCTACTTCAACTCTGCTTAGGAAACTGACAAGAACAGTAGATTCTCTTCAGTCCAATACACTTTACATGCTGGAAACAGACGCCAGTGCTATTTGCCCTGTGTATGACAATGGGAGCGCAATAGTGGCTCTTCTTCCCATAGAACAACTCTTGCTCATAGGACTAGAAAATGCATGTGATTCAACTCCATTTAGGACTGGGAAACAAATGCAAGCTCGCCTTACAAGAAACACATTCTGTTTTTGAGAAAAGAGCACTCTTCTACTCTACTGAGTTTCCTATAGGGCCAGAACAGTGAGCTTGCTCAGAACAAAAGAACTGTGCTTCCTACACAAACGGGGCATATCTAGTTCAACTCTGCTTAGCAAAATGGCAAGAACAGTAGCTCCTCTTCAGTCCAATACACTGTACTTGCTGGGAACAGACATGAGTGCTATTTGCACTGTTTATGGCAAAGGGAACACAATAGTGACTTTCCTTACAAGAAAACATCCCTTGCTCATAGGACCAGAAACTGCATGTGATTCAACTCCATTTTGGACTGGGAAACAAACGCTAGCTCGCCTTACAAGAAACACATTCTGCTTTTGAGAAAAGAGCACTCTTCTACTCTACTGTGTTTCCTATAGGGCCAAAACAGTGAGCTTGCTCAGAACAAAAGAACTGTGCTTCCTCCACACACGGGCCATATCTAGTTCAACTATGCTTAGGAAACTAACAAGAACAGTAGCTCTTCATCTGTCCAATACACTGTACTTGCAAAGAACAGTAGCGAGTGTTGTTTGCACTGTGTATGGCAATGGTAGCACAATAGTGACTCTTCTTACCAGAAAACAACTCTTGCTCATAGGACCAGAAACTGCATGTAATTCAACTCCATTTAGGACTGGGAAACAAACGCTAGCTCACCTTACAAGAAACACACTTTGCTTTTGAGAAAAGAGCACTCTTCTACTCTTCTGTGTTTCCTACAGGACAAGAACAGTGAGCTTGCTCATAACAAAAGAACTGTGCTTCCTACACACACGGGCTATATCTAGTTCAAGTCTGCTTAGGAAACTGACAAGAACATTAGCTCCTCTTCAGTCCAATACACTGTACATGCTGTGAACAGACGCCAGTGCTATTTGCCCTGTGTATGACAATGGGAGCGCAATAGTGACTCTTCTTACCAGAAAACAACTCTTGCTCCTAGGATCAGAAACTGCATGTGATTCAATTCCATTTAGGACTGGGAAACAAACGCTAGCTCGCCTTACAAGAAACACACTCTGCTTCTGAGAAAAGAGCACTCTTCTACTCTTCTGTGTTTCCTAAAGGACCAGAACAGTGAGCTTGCTCAGAACAAAAGAACTGTGCTTCCTACACACACGGCCATATCTAGTTCAACTCTGCTTAGGAAACTGACAAGAACAGTAGATCCTCTTCAGTCCAATACACTGTACATGCTGGGAAAAGACGCCAATGCTATTTGTCCTGTGTATGACAATGGGAGCGCAACAGTGACTCTTCTTACCAGAATACAACTCTTGCTCGTAGGACCAGAAACTGCATGGGATTCAATTCCATTTCTGACTGGGAAACAAACACTAGCTCGCCTTACAAGAAACACACTCTGCTTTTGAGAAAAGAGCACTCTTCTTCTCTACAGTGTTTCCTATGGGATCCGAACAGTGAGCTTGCTGAGAACAAAAGAACTGTGCTTCCTACACACACGGGCCATATCTAGTTCAATTCTGCTTAGGAAATTGACAAGACCAGTAGCTCCTCTTCAGTCCAATACACTGTACTTGCTGGGAACAGACACGAGTGCTATTTGCACTGTTCATGGCAAAGGGAGCACAATAGTGACTTTCCTTTCCAGAAAACATCCCTTGCTCTTAGGACCAGAAACTGCATGTGATTCAACTCCATTTAGGACTGGGAAAGAAACGCTAGCTCACCTTACAAAAAACACACTCTGCTTTTGAGAAAAGAGCACTCTTCTACTCTACTGTGTTTCCTATAGGGCCAGAACAGTGAGCTTGCTCAGAACAAAGAACTGTGCTTCGTACACACACGGGCTATATCTAGTTCAACTCTGCTTAGGAAACTGACAAGAACATTTGGTCCTCTTCAGTCCAATACACTGTACATGCTGGGAACAGACGCCAGTGCTATTTGCCCTGTGTATGATAATGGGAGAGCAATAGAAACTCTTCTTACCAGAAAACAACTCTTGCTCCTAGGATCAGAAACTGCATGTGATTCAACTCCATTTCGGACTGGGAAACAAACGCTTGCTCGCCTTACAAGAAACACACTCTGCTTTTGAGAAAACAGCACTCTTCTACTCTACTGTGTTTCCTATGGGGTCTGAACAGGGAGCTTGCTCAGAACAAAAGAACTGTGCTTCCTACAAGCACGGGCTATATCTAGTTCAACTCTGTTTAGGAAACTGACAAGAACATTAGCTCCTCTTCAGTCCAATACACTGTACTTGCTGGGAGCAGACCCGAGGGCTATTTGCACTGTGTATGGCAATGGGAGCGCAATAGTGACTCTTCTTACCAGAAAACGACTCTTGCTCGTAGGACCAGAAACTGCATGTGATTCAACTCCATTTAGGACTGGGAAACAAACGCTAGCCTGCCTTACAAGAAACACACTCTGCTTTTGAGAAAAGAGGACTCTTCTACTCTACAGTGTTTCCTATGGGGTCCAAACAGTGAGCTTGCTCAGAACAAAAGAATTGTGCTTCCTAAACACACGGGCCATATCTAGTTCAACTCCACTGGAAACTGACAAGAACAGTAGCTCCTCTTCAATCCACTACACTGTACTTAATGGGAACAGACGCGACTGCTATTTGCAATGTGTATGGCAATGGGAGCGCAATAGTGACTTTCCTTACCAGAAAACAACTCTTGCTCGTAGGACCAAAAACTGCTTGTGATTCAACTCCATTTAGGACTGGGAAACAAACGCTAGTTCGCCTACAACAAACACACTCTGCTTTTGAGAAGAGAGCACTCTTCTACTCTACTGTGTTTCCTATAGGGCCAGAACAGTGAGATTGCTCAGAACAAAAGAACTGTGCTTCCTACACAAACGGGCCATATCTAGTTCAACTCTGCTTAGGAAACTGACAAGAACAGTAGCTCCTCTTCAGTCCAATACACTGTACTTGCAGTTAGTAGACGTGAGAGCTATTTGCACTGTGTATGGCAATTGGAGCGCAATAGTGACTCCTCTTACCAGAAAACAACTCTTGCTAGTAGGACCAGAAACTGCATGAGATTCAACTCCGTTTCTGACTGGGAAACAAACACTAGCCAGCCTTACAATAAACACACTCTGCTTCTGAGAAAAGAGCACTCTTCTACTCTACTGTGTTTCCTATGGGGTGCGAACAGTGAGCTTGCTCAGAACAAAGAAATGTGCTTCCTACACACACGGGCCATATCTAGTAGCTACTCTGCTTAGGAAACTGACAAGAACAGTAGATCCTCTTCAGTCCAATACACTGTACATGCTGGGAACAAATGCGAGTGCTATTTGCCCTGTGTTTGGCAATGGGAGCGCAATAGTGACTCTTCTTAGCAGAAAACAACTCTTGATCATAGGACAAGAAACTGCATGTAATTCAACTCCATTTAGGACTGGGAACAAAATGCTAGCTCACCTTACCAGAAACACACTCTGCTTTTGAGAAAAGAGCACTCTTCTACTCTTCTGTGTGTCCTATAGGACCAGAACAGTGAGCTTGCTCAGAACAAAAGAACTGTGCTTCCTACACACACGGGCCATATCTCGTTCAACTCTGCTTAGGAAACTGACAAGAACAGTAGCTCCTCTTCAGTCCAATACACTGTGCTTGCTGGGAACAGACGCGAGTGCTATTTGCACTGTTTATGGCAGAGGGAGCACAATAGTGACTTTCCTTACCAGAAAACATCCCATGCTCGTAGGACCAAAAACTGCATGTGATTCAACTCCATTTAGGACTGGGAAACAAACGCTAGCTCACCTTACAAGAAAAAAACTCTGTTTTTGAGAAAAGAGCACTCTTCTACTCTACTGTGTTTCCTATAGGGCCAGAACAGTGAGCTTGCTCAGAACAAAAGAACGGTGCTTCCTACACACACGGGCTAATCTAGTTCAACTCTGCTTAGGAAACTGACAAGAACAGTAGCTCCTATTCAGTCCAATACACTGTACTTGCTGGGAGCAGTCACGAGTGATATTTGCACTGTGTATGGCAATGGGAGCGAAATAGTGACTCTTCTTGCCAGAAAACAACTCTTGCTCCTAGGACCAGAAACAGCATGGGATTCAACTCCGTTTCTGACTGGGAAACAAACGCTAGATCACCTTACAAGAAACACACAATGCTTCTGAGAAAAGAGCACTCTTCTACTCTTCTGTGTTTCCTATAGGGCCAGAACAGTGAGCTTGCTCAGAACAAAAGAACTGTGCTTCCTACACACACGAGCCATATCTAGTTCAACTCTGCTTAGGAAACTGACAAGAACAGTAGCTCATCTTCAGTCCAATACACTGTACTTGCTTGAACAGACGTGAGTGCTATTTGCACTGTTTATCACAAAGGGAGCACAATAGTGACTTTACTTACCAGAAAACATCCCTTGCTCGTAGGACCAGAAACTGCATGTGATTCAACTCCATTTTGGACTGGGAAACAAACGCTCGCTCGCCTTACAAGAAACACACTCTGCTTTTGAGAAAAGAGCACTCTTCTATTCTACTGTGTTTCCTATGGGGTCCGAACAGTGAGCTTGCTCAGAACAAAAGAACTGTGCTTCCTACACACTCGGGCCATATCTAGTTCAACTCTGCTTAGGAAATTGACAAGAACAGTAGATCATCTTCAGTCCAATACACTGTACATGCTGGGAGCAGACCCGAGTCCTCTTTGCACTGTGTATGGCAATGGGAGCACAATAGTGACTCTTCTTACCAGAAAACAACTCTTGCTCGTAGGACCAGAAACTGCATGGGATTCAACTCCATTTAGTACTGGGAAACAAAAGCTGGCTCGCCTTCCAATAAACACACTCTGCTTTTGAGAAAAGAGCACTCTTCTACTCTACTTTGTTTCCTATAGGGCCAAAACGGTGAGCTTGCTCAGAACAAAAGAACTGTGCTTCCTACACACATGGGCCATATCTAGTTCAACTCTGCTTAGGAAACTGACAAGAACAGTAGATCCTCTTCTGTCCAATACACTGTACTTGCAAAGAACAGCAGCAAGAGTTGTTAGCACTGTGTATGGCAATAGGAGTGCAATAGTGTCTCTTCTTAGCAGAAAACAACTCTAGCTCATAGGACAAGAAACTGCATGTAATTCAACTCCATTTAGGACTGGGAACCAAATGCTAGCTCACCTTACAAGAAACACACTCTGCTTTTGAGAAAAGAGCACTCTTCTACTCTTCTGTGTTTCCTATAGGACCAGAACAGTGAGCTTGCTCAGAACAAAAGAACTGTGCTTCCTAAACACACGGGCCATATCTCGTTCAACTCTGCTTAGGAAACTGACAAGAACAGTAGCTCCTCTTCAGTCCAATACACTGTACTTGCTGGGAACAGACGCGAGTGCTATTTGCACTGTTTATGGCAAAGGGAGCACAATAGTGACTTTCCTTACCAGAAAACATCCCTTGCTCGTAGGACCAAAAACTGCATGTGATTCAACTCCATTTACGACTGGGAAACAAACGCTAGCTCACCTTACAAGAAAAAAACTCTGCTTTTGAGAAAAGAGCACTCTTCTACTCTACTGTGTTTCCTATAGGGCCAGAACAGTGAGCTTGCTCAGAACAAAAGAACTGTGCTTCCTACACACAAGGGCTATATCTAGTTCAACTCTGCTTAGGAAACTGACAAGAACAGTAGCTCCTATTCATTCCAATACACTGTACTTGCTGTGAGCAGACGCGAGTGCTATTTGCACTGTGTATGGCAATGGGAGCGAAATAGTGACTCTTCTTACCAGAAAACAACTCTTGCTCCTAGGACCAGAAACAGCATGGGATTCAACTCCGTTTCTAACTGGGAAACAAACAGTAGCTAGCCAACAAGAAACACACTCTGCTTTTGAGAAAAGAGCACTCTTCTATTCTACTGTGTTTCCTATGGGGTCCGAACAGTGAGCTTGCTCAGAACAAAAGAACTGTGTTTCCTACACACACGGCCATATCTAGTTCAACTCTGGTTAGGAAACTGACAAGAGCAGTAGCTCCTCTTCAGTCCAATACACTGTACTTGCTCGGAACAGACGCGAGTGCTATTTGCACTGTGTATGGCAAAGGGAGCACAATAGTGACTTTCCTTTCCAGAAAACAACTCTGGCTCGTAGTACCAGAAACTGCATGTGATTCAACTCCATTTAGGACTGGGAAACAAACGCAAGCTCGCCTTACAAGAAACACACTCTGCTTTTGAGAAAAGAGCACTCTTCTACTCTACTGTGTTTCCTATAGGCCAACAGAGTGAGCTTGCTCAGAACAAAAGAACTGTGCTTCCTACACACACGTGTCATATCTTGTTCAACTCCTCTTAGGAAACTGACAAGAACAGTAGATCCTCTTTTGTCCAATACACTTTACAAGCTGGGAACAGATGCCAGTGCTATTTGCCCTGTGTATGACAATGGGAGCGCAACAGTTTCTCTTCTTACCAGAAAACAACTCTTGCTCGTAGGACCAGAAACTGCATGTGATTGAACTCCATTTAGGACTGGGAAACAAACGCTAGCTCGCCTTACAAGAAACACATTCTGCTTTTGAGAAAAGAGCACTCTTCTACTCTACTGCTTTTCCTAAAGGGCCAGAAGAGTGAGCTTGCTCAGAACAAAAGAAGTGTACTTCCTACACACACGGGCCATATCTAGTTCAACTTTACTTAGGAAACTGACAAGAACAGTAGATCCTCTTCAGTCCAATACACTGTACATCCTGGGAACAGACGCGAGTCCTATTTGCCTTGTGTATGGCAATGGGAACACAATAGTGACTCTTCTTACTAGAAAACAATTCTTGCTTGTAGGACCAGAAACTGCATGTGATTCAACTCCATTTAGGACTGGGAAACAAAAGCTAGCTCGCCTTACAAGAAACACACTCTACTTTTGAGAAAAGAGCACTCTTCTACTCTACTGTGTTTCCTATAGGGCCAAAACAGTGAGCTTGCTCAGAACAAAAGAACTGTGCTTCCTACACACACCGGCCATATCTAGTTCAACTCTGCTTAGGAAACTGACAAGAACAGTAGCTCCTCTTAAGTCCAATACACTGTACTTTCTGGGAACAGACGCCAGTGCTATTTGCCCTGTGTATGACAATGGGAGCGCAATAGTGATTCTTCTTACCAGAAAACAACTCTTGCTCCTAGGATCAGAAACTGCATGTGATTCAACTCCATTTAGGACTGGGAAACAAACGCTAGCTTGCCTTACAAGAAACACACTCTGCTCTTGAGAAAAGAGCACTCTTCTACTCTACTGTGTTTCCTATAGGCCAACAGAGTGAGCTTGCTCAGAACAAAAGAACTGTGCTTCCTACACACACGTGTCATATCTAGTTCAACTCCTCTTAGGAAACTGACAGGAACAGTAGATCCTCTTTTGTGCAATACTCTTTACAAGCTGGGAACAGACGCCAGTGCTATTTGCCCTGTGTATGACAATGGGAGCGCAACAGTTTCTCTTCTTACCAGAAAACAACTCTTGCTCGTAGGACCAGAAACTGCATGTGATTGAACTCCATTTAGGACTGGGAAACAAACGCTAGCTCGCCTTACAAGAAACACATTCTGCTTTTGAGAAAAGAGCACTCTTCTACTCTACTGCTTTTCCTAAAGGGCCAGAAGAGTGAGCTTGCTCAGAACAAAAGAAGTGTACTTCCTACACACACGGGCCATATCTAGTTCAACTTTACTTAGGAAACTGACAAGAACAGTAGATCCTCTTCAGTCCAATACACTGTACATCCTGGGAACAGACGCGAGTCCTATTTGCCCTGTGTATGGCAATGGGAACACAATAGTGACTCTTCTTACTAGAAAACAACTCTTGCTTGTAGGACCAGAAACTGCATGTGATTCAACTCCATTTAGGACTGGGAAACAAAAGCTAGCTCGCCTTACAAGAAACACACTCTACTTTTGAGAAAAGAGCACTCTTCTACTCTACTGTGTTTCTATAGGGCCAAAACAGTGAGCTTGCTCAGAACAAAAGAACTGTGCTTCCTACACACACCGGCCATATCTAGTTCAACTCTGCTTAGGAAACTGACAAGAACAGTAGATCCTCTTAAGTCCAATACACTGTACTTTCTGGGAACAGACGCCAGTGCTATTTGCCCTGTGTATGATAATGGGAGCGCAATAGAAACTCTTCTTACCAGAAAACAACTCTTGCTCCTAGGATCAGAAACTGCATGTGATTCAACTCCATTTCGGACTGGGAAACAAACGCTAGCTCGCCTTGCAAGAAACACACTCTGCTTTTGAGAAAAGAGCACTCTTCTACTCTACTGTGTTTCCTATGGGGTCTGAACAGGGAGCTTGCTCAGAACAAAAGAACTGTGCTTCCTACAAGCACGGGCTATATCTAGTTCAACTCTGTTTAGGAAACTGACAAGAACATTAGCTCCTCTTCAGTCCAATACACTGTACTTGCTGGGAGCAGACCCGAGGGCTATTTGCACTGTGTATGGCAATGGGAGCGCAATAGTGACTCTTCTTACCAGAAAACGACTCTTGCTCGTAGGACCAGAAACTGCATGTGATTCAACTCCATTTAGGACTGGGAAACAAACGCTAGCTCGCCTTACAAGAAACACACTCTGCTTTTGAGAAAAGAGGACTCTTCTACTCTACAGTGTTTCCTATGGGGTCCAAACAGTGAGCTTGCTCAGAACAAAAGAACTGTGCTTCCTAAACACACGGGCCATATCTAGTTCAACTCCACTGGAAACTGACAAGAACAGTAGCTCCTCTTCAGTCCACTACACTGTACTTAATGGGAACAGACGCGACTGCCTTTTGCAATGTGTATGGCAATGGGAGCGCAATAGTGACTTTCCTTACCAGAAAACAACTCTTGCTCGTAGGACCAAAACTGCTTGTGATTCAACTCCATTTAGGACTGGGAAACAAACGCTAGTTCGCCTACAACAAACACACTCTGCTTTTGAGAAGAGAGCACTCTTCTACTCTACTGTGTTTCCTATAGGGCCAGAACAGTGAGATTGCTCAGAACAAAAGAACTGTGCTTCCTACACAAACGGGCCAAAGCTAGTTCAACTCTGCTTAGGAAACTGACAAGAACAGTAGCTTCTCTTCAGTCCAATACACTGTACTTGCAGTTAGCAGACGCGAGAGCTATTTGCACTGTGTATGGCAATTGGAGCGCAATAGTGACTCCTCTTACCAGAAAACAACTCTTGCTAGTAGGACCAGAAACTGCATGAGATTCAACTCCGTTTCTGACTGGGAAACAAATGCTAGCCAGCCTTACAAGAAACACACTCTGCTTCTGAGAAAAGAGCACTCTTCTACTCTACTGTGTTTCCTATGGGGTGCGAACAGTGAGCTTGCTCAGAACAAAGAAATGTGCTTCCTACACACACGGGCCATATCTAGTAGCTACTCTGCTTAGGAAACTGACAAGAACAGTAGATCCTCTTCAGTCCAATACACTGTACATGCTGGGAACAAATGCGAGTGCTATTTGCCCTGTGTTTGGCAATGGGAGCGCAATAGTGACTCTTCTTAGCAGAAAACAACTCTTGATCATAGGACAAGAAACTGCATGTAATTCAACTCCATTTAGGACTGGGAACAAAATGCTAGCTCACCTTACCAGAAACACACTCTGCTTTTGAGAAAAGAGCACTCTTCTACTCTTCTGTGTTTCCTATAGGACCAGAACAGTGAGCTTGCTCAGAACAAAAGAACTGTGCTTCCTACACACACGGGCCATATCTCGTTCAACTCTGCTTAGGAAACTGACAAGAACAGTAGCTCCTCTTCAGTCCAATACACTGTGCTTGCTGGGAACAGACGCGAGTGCTATTTGCACTGTTTATGGCAAAGGGAGCACAATAGTGACTTTCCTTACCAGAAAACATCCCTTGCTCGTAGGACCAAAAACTGCATGTGATTCAACTCCATTTAGGACTGGGAAACAAACGCTAGCTCACCTTACAAGAAAAAAACTCTGCTTTTGAGAAAAGAGCACTCTTCTACTCTACTGTGTTTCCTATAGGGCCAGAACAGTGAGCTTGCTCAGAACAAAAGAACGGTGCTTCCTACACACACGGCTATATCTAGTTCAACTCTGCTTAGGAAACTGACAAGAACAGTAGCTCCTATTCAGTCCAATACACTGTACTTGCTGGGAGCAGTCACGAGTGCTATTTGCACTGTGTATGGCAATGGGAGCGAAATAGTGACTCTTCTTGCCAGAAAACAACTCTTGCTCCTAGGACCAGAAACAGCATGGGATTCAACTCCGTTTCTGACTGGGAAACAAACACTAGCTAGCCTTACAAGAAACACACTCTGCTTTTGAGAAAAGAGCACTCTTCTACTCTACTGTGTTTACTATGGGGTCCGAAAATTGAGATTGCTCAGAACAAAAGCACTGTGCTTCACACACACGGGCCATATCTAGTTCAACTCTTCTTAGGAAACTGACAAGAACAGTAGCTCCTCTTCTGTCCAATCCACTGTAATTGCTGGGAACAGACGCGACTGCTATTTGCACTGTGTATGGCAATGGTAGCACAATAGTGACTCTTCTTACCAGAAAACAACTCTTGCTCGTAGGACCAGAAACTGCATGTGATTCAACTCCATTTATGACTGGGAAACAAACGCTAGATCACCTTACAAGAAACACACAATGCTTCTGAGAAAAGAGCACTCTTCTACTCCTCTGTGTTTCCTATAGGGCCAGAACAGTGAGCTTGCTCAGAACAAAAGAACTGTGCTTCCTACACACACGAGCCATATCTAGTTCAACTCTGCTTAGGAAACTGACAAGAACAGTAGCTCATCTTCAGTCCAATACACTGTACTTGCTTGAACAGACGTGAGTGCTATTTGCACTGTTTATCACAAAGGGAGCACAATAGTGACTTTACTTACCAGAAAACATCCCTTGCTCGTAGGACCAGAAACTGCATGTGATTCAACGCCATTTTGGACTGGGAAACAAACGCTCGCTCGCCTTACAAGAAACACACTCTGCTTTTGAGAAAAGAGCACTCTTCTATTCTACTGTGTTTCCTATGGGGTCCGAACAGTGAGCTTGCTCAGAACAAAAGAACTGTGCTTCCTACACACTCGGGCCATATCTAGTTCAACTCTGCTTAGGAAATTGACAAGAACAGTAGATCATCTTCAGTCCAATACACTGTACATGCTGGGAGCAGACCCGAGTCCTCTTTGCACTGTGTATGGCAATGGGAGCACAATAGTGACTCTTCTTACCAGAAAACAACTCTTGCTCGTAGGACCAGAAACTGCATGGGATTCAACTCCATTTAGTACTGGGAAACAAAAGCTGGCTCGCCTTCCAATAAACACACTCTGCTTTTGAGAAAAGAGCACTCTTCTACTCTACTTTGTTTCCTATAGGGCCAAAACGGTGAGCTTGCTCAGAACAAAAGAACTGTGCTTCCTACACACACGGGCCATATCTAGTTCAACTCTGCTTAGGAAACTGACAAGAACAGTAGATCCTCTTCTGTCCAATACACTGTACTTGCAAAGAACAGTAGCAAGAGTTGTTAGCACTGTGTATGGCAATAGGAGTGCAATAGTGTCTCTTCTTAGCAGAAAACAACTCTTGCTCATAGGACAAGAAACTGCATGAAATTCAACTCCATTTAGGACTGGGAACCAAATGCTAGCTCACCTTACAAGAAACACACTCTGCTTTTGAGAAAAGAGCACTCTTCTACTCTTCTGTGTTTCCTATAGGACCAGAACAGTGAGCTTGCTCAGAACAAAAGAACTGTGCTTCCTAAACACACGGGCCATATCTCGTTCAACTCTGCTTAGGAAACTGACAAGAACAGTAGCTCCTCTTCAGTCCAATACACTGTACTTGCTGGGAACAGACGCGAGTGCTATTTGCACTGTTTATGGCAAAGGGAGCACAATAGTGACTTTCCTTACCAGAAAACATCCCTTGCTCGTAGGACCAAAAACTGCATGTGATTCAACTCCATTTACGACTGGGAAACAAACGCTAGCTCACCTTACAAGAAAAAAACTCTGCTTTTGAGAAAAGAGCACTCTTCTACTCTACTGTGTTTCCTATAGGGCCAGAACAGTGAGCTTGCTCAGAACAAAAGAACTGTGCTTCCTACACACAAGGGCTATATCTAGTTCAACTCTGCTTAGGAAACTGACAAGAACAGTAGCTCCTATTCAGTCCAATACACTGTACTTGCTGTGAGCAGACGCGAGTGCTATTTGCACTGTGTATGGCAATGGGAGCGAAATAGTGACTCTTCTTACCAGAAAACAACTCTTGCTCCTAGGACCAGAAACAGCATGGGATTCAACTCCGTTTCTAACTGGGAAACAAACAGTAGCTAGCCAACAAGAAACACACTCTGCTTTTGAGAAAAGAGCACTCTTCTATTCTAATGTGTTTCCTATGGGGTCCAAACAGTGAGCTTGCTCAGAACAAAAGAACTGTGTTTCCTACACACACGGCCGTATCTAGTTCAACTCTGGTTAGGAAACTGACAAGAGCAGTAGCTCCTCTTCAGTCCAATACACTGTACTTGCTGGGAACAGACGCGAGTGCTATTTGCACTGTGTATGGCAAAGGGAGCACAATAGTGACTTTCCTTTCCAGAAAACAACTCTGGCTCGTAGTACCAGAAACTGCATGTGATTCAACTCCATTTAGGACTGGGAAACAAACGCAAGCAAGCTTTACAAGAAACACACTCTGCTTTTGAGAAAAGAGCACTCTTCTACTCTACTGTGTTTCCTATAGGCCAACAGAGTGAGCTTGCTCAGAACAAAAGAACTGTGCTTCCTACACACACGTGTCATATCTAGTTCAACTCCTCTTAGGAAACTGACAAGAACAGTAGATCCTCTTTTGTCCAATACACTTTACAAGCTGGGAACAGACGCCAGTGCTATTTGCCCTGTGTATGACAATGGGAGCGCAACAGTTTCTCTTCTTACCAGAAAACAACTCTTGCTCGTAGGACCAGAAACTGCATGTGATTGAACTCCATTTAGGACTGGGAAACAAACGCTAGCTCGCCTTACAAGAAACACATTCTGCTTTTGAGAAAAGAGCACTCTTCTACTCTACTGCTTTTCCTAAAGGGCCAGAAGAGTGAGCTTGCTCAGAACAAAAGAAGTGTACTTCCTACACACACGGGCCATATCTAGTTCAACTTTACTTAGGAAACTGACAAGAACAGTAGATCCTCTTCAGTCCAATACACTGTACATCCTGGGAACAGACGCGAGTCCTATTTGCCCTGTGTATGGCAATGGGAACACAATAGTGACTCTTCTTACTAGAAAACAATTCTTGCTTGTAGGACCAGAAACTGCATGTGATTCAACTCCATTTAGGACTGGGAAACAAAAGCTAGCTCGCCTTACAAGAAACACACTCTACTTTTGAGAAAAGAGCACTCTTCTACTCTACTGTGTTTCCTATAGGGCCAAAACAGTGAGCTTGCTCAGAACAAAAGAACTGTGCTTCCTACACACACCGGCCATATCTAGTTCAACTCTGCTTAGGAAACTGACAAGAACAGTAGCTCCTCTTAAGTCCAATACACTGTACTTTCTGGGAACAGACGCCAGTGCTATTTGCCCTGTGTATGACAATGGGAGCGCAATAGTGATTCTTCTTACCAGAAAACAACTCTTGCTCCTAGGATCAGAAACTGCATGTGATTCAACTCCATTTAGGACTGGGAAACAAACGCTAGCTTGCCTTACAAGAAACACACTCTGCTTTTGAGAAAAGAGCACTCTTCTACTCTACTGTGTTTCCTATAGGCCAACAGAGTGAGCTTGCTCAGAACAAAAGAACTGTGCTTCCTACACACACGTGTCATATCTAGTTCAACTCCTCTTAGGAAACTGACAGGAACAGTAGATCCTCTTTTGTGCAATACTCTTTACAAGCTGGGAACAGACGCCAGTGCTATTTGCCCTGTGTATGACAATGGGAGCGCAACAGTTTCTCTTCTTACCAGAAAACAACTCTTGCTCGTAGGACCAGAAACTGCATGTGATTGAACTCCATTTAGGACTGGGAAACAAACGCTAGCTCGCCTTACAAGAAACACATTCTGCTTTTGAGAAAAGAGCACTCTTCTACTCTACTGCTTTTCCTAAAGGGCCAGAAGAGTGAGCTTGCTCAGAACAAAAGAAGTGTACTTCCTACACACACGGGCCATATCTAGTTCAACTTTACTTAGGAAACTGACAAGAACAGTAGATCCTCTTCAGTCCAATACACTGTACATCCTGGGAACAGACGCGAGTCCTATTTGCCCTGTGTATGGCAATGGGAACACAATAGTGACTCTTCTTACTAGAAAACAACTCTTGCTTGTAGGACCAGAAACTGCATGTGATTCAACTCCATTTAGGACTGGGAAACAAAAGCTAGCTCGCCTTACAAGAAACACACTCTACTTTTGAGAAAAGAGCACTCTTCTACTCTACTGTGTTTCCTATAGGGCCAAAACAGTGAGCTTGCTCAGAACAAAAGAACTGTGCTTCCTACACACACCGGCCATATCTAGTTCAACTCTGCTTAGGAAACTGACAAGAACAGTAGATCCTCTTAAGTCCAATACACTGTACTTTCTGGGAACAGACGCCAGTGCTATTTGCCCTGTGTATGATAATGGGAGCGCAATAGAAACTCTTCTTACCAGAAAACAACTCTTGCTCCTAGGATCAGAAACTGCATGTGATTCAACTCCATTTCGGACTGGGAAACAAACGCTAGCTCGCCTTACAAGAAACACACTCTGCTTTTGAGAAAAGAGCACTCTTCTACTCTACTGTGTTTCCTATGGGGTCTGAACAGGGAGCTTGCTCAGAACAAAAGAACTGTGCTTCCTACAAGCACGGGCTATATCTAGTTCAACTCTGTTTAGGAAACTGACAAGAACATTAGCTCCTCTTCAGTCCAATACACTGTACTTGCTGGGAGCAGACCCGAGGGCTATTTGCACTGTGTATGGCAATGGGAGCGCAATAGTGACTCTTCTTACCAGAAAACGACTCTTGCTCGTAGGACCAGAAACTGCATGTGATTCAACTCCATTTAGGACTGGGAAACAAACGCTAGCTCGCCTTACAAGAAACACACTCTGCTTTTGAGAAAAGAGGACTCTTCTACTCTACAGTGTTTCCTATGGGGTCCAAACAGTGAGCTTGCTCAGAACAAAAGAACTGTGCTTCCTAAACACACGGGCCATATCTAGTTCAACTCCACTGGAAACTGACAAGAACAGTAGCTCCTCTTCAGTCCACTACACTGTACTTAATGGGAACAGACGCGACTGCCTTTTGCAATGTGTATGGCAATGGGAGCGCAATAGTGACTTTCCTTACCAGAAAACAACTCTTGCTCGTAGGACCAAAACTGCTTGTGATTCAACTCCATTTAGGACTGGGAAACAAACGCTAGTTCGCCTACAACAAACACACTCTGCTTTTGAGAAGAGAGCACTCTTCTACTCTACTGTGTTTCCTATAGGGCCAGAACAGTGAGATTGCTCAGAACAAAAGAACTGTGCTTCCTACACAAACGGGCCAAAGCTAGTTCAACTCTGCTTAGGAAACTGACAAGAACAGTAGCTTCTCTTCAGTCCAATACACTGTACTTGCAGTTAGCAGACGCGAGAGCTATTTGCACTGTGTATGGCAATTGGAGCGCAATAGTGACTCCTCTTACCAGAAAACAACTCTTGCTAGTAGGACCAGAAACTGCATGAGATTCAACTCCGTTTCTGACTGGGAAACAAATGCTAGCCAGCCTTACAAGAAACACACTCTGCTTCTGAGAAAAGAGCACTCTTCTACTCTACTGTGTTTCCTATGGGGTGCGAACAGTGAGCTTGCTCAGAACAAAGAAATGTGCTTCCTACACACACGGGCCATATCTAGTAGCTACTCTGCTTAGGAAACTGACAAGAACAGTAGATCCTCTTCAGTCCAATACACTGTACATGCTGGGAACAAATGCGAGTGCTATTTGCCCTGTGTTTGGCAATGGGAGCGCAATAGTGACTCTTCTTAGCAGAAAACAACTCTTGATCATAGGACAAGAAACTGCATGTAATTCAACTCCATTTAGGACTGGGAACAAAATGCTAGCTCACCTTACCAGAAACACACTCTGCTTTTGAGAAAAGAGCACTCTTCTACTCTTCTGTGTTTCCTATAGGACCAGAACAGTGAGCTTGCTCAGAACAAAAGAACTGTGCTTCCTACACACACGGGCCATATCTCGTTCAACTCTGCTTAGGAAACTGACAAGAACAGTAGCTCCTCTTCAGTCCAATACACTGTGCTTGCTGGGAACAGACGCGAGTGCTATTTGCACTGTTTATGGCAAAGGGAGCACAATAGTGACTTTCCTTACCAGAAAACATCCCTTGCTCGTAGGACCAAAAACTGCATGTGATTCAACTCCATTTAGGACTGGGAAACAAACGCTAGCTCACCTTACAAGAAAAAAACTCTGCTTTTGAGAAAAGAGCACTCTTCTACTCTACTGTGTTTCCTATAGGGCCAGAACAGTGAGCTTGCTCAGAACAAAAGAACGGTGCTTCCTACACACACGGCTATATCTAGTTCAACTCTGCTTAGGAAACTGACAAGAACAGTAGCTCCTATTCAGTCCAATACACTGTACTTGCTGGGAGCAGTCACGAGTGCTATTTGCACTGTGTATGGCAATGGGAGCGAAATAGTGACTCTTCTTGCCAGAAAACAACTCTTGCTCCTAGGACCAGAAACAGCATGGGATTCAACTCCGTTTCTGACTGGGAAACAAACACTAGCTAGCCTTACAAGAAACACACTCTGCTTTTGAGAAAAGAGCACTCTTCTACTCTACTGTGTTTACTATGGGGTCCGAAAATTGAGATTGCTCAGAACAAAAGCACTGTGCTTCACACACACGGGCCATATCTAGTTCAACTCTTCTTAGGAAACTGACAAGAACAGTAGCTCCTCTTCTGTCCAATCCACTGTAATTGCTGGGAACAGACGCGACTGCTATTTGCACTGTGTATGGCAATGGTAGCACAATAGTGACTCTTCTTACCAGAAAACAACTCTTGCTCGTAGGACCAGAAACTGCATGTGATTCAACTCAATTTATGACTGGGAAACAAACGCTAGATCACCTTACAAGAAACACACAATGCTTCTGAGAAAAGAGCACTCTTCTACTCCTCTGTGTTTCCTATAGGGCCAGAACAGTGAGCTTGCTCAGAACAAAAGAACTGTGCTTCCTACACACACGAGCCATATCTAGTTCAACTCTGCTTAGGAAACTGACAAGAACAGTAGCTCATCTTCAGTCCAATACACTGTACTTGCTTGAACAGACGTGAGTGCTATTTGCACTGTTTATCACAAAGGGAGCACAATAGTGACTTTACTTACCAGAAAACATCCCTTGCTCGTAGGACCAGAAACTGCATGTGATTCAACGCCATTTTGGACTGGGAAACAAACGCTCGCTCGCCTTACAAGAAACACACTCTGCTTTTGAGAAAAGAGCACTCTTCTATTCTACTGTGTTTCCTATGGGGTCCGAACAGTGAGCTTGCTCAGAACAAAAGAACTGTGCTTCCTACACACTCGGGCCATATCTAGTTCAACTCTGCTTAGGAAATTGACAAGAACAGTAGATCATCTTCAGTCCAATACACTGTACATGCTGGGAGCAGACCCGAGTCCTCTTTGCACTGTGTATGGCAATGGGAGCACAATAGTGACTCTTCTTACCAGAAAACAACTCTTGCTCGTAGGACCAGAAACTGCATGGGATTCAACTCCATTTAGTACTGGGAAACAAAAGCTGGCTCGCCTTCCAATAAACACACTCTGCTTTTGAGAAAAGAGCACTCTTCTACTCTACTTTGTTTCCTATAGGGCCAAAACGGTGAGCTTGCTCAGAACAAAAGAACTGTGCTTCCTACACACACGGGCCATATCTAGTTCAACTCTGCTTAGGAAACTGACAAGAACAGTAGATCCTCTTCTGTCCAATACACTGTACTTGCAAAGAACAGTAGCAAGAGTTGTTAGCACTGTGTATGGCAATAGGAGTGCAATAGTGTCTCTTCTTAGCAGAAAACAACTCTTGCTCATAGGACAAGAAACTGCATGAAATTCAACTCCATTTAGGACTGGGAACCAAACGCTAGCTCACCTTACAAGAAACACACTCTGCTTTTGAGAAAAGAGCACTCTTCTACTCTTCTGTGTTTCCTATAGGACCAGAACAGTGAGCTTGCTCAGAACAAAAGAACTGTGCTTCCTAAACACACGGGCCATATCTCGTTCAACTCTGCTTAGGAAACTGACAAGAACAGTAGCTCCTCTTCAGTCCAATACACTGTACTTGCTGGGAACAGACGCGAGTGCTATTTGCACTGTTTATGGCAAAGGGAGCACAATAGTGACTTTCCTTACCAGAAAACATCCCTTGCTCGTAGGACCAAAAACTGCATGTGATTCAACTCCATTTACGACTGGGAAACAAACGCTAGCTCACCTTACAAGAAAAAAACTCTGCTTTTGAGAAAAGAGCACTCTTCTACTCTACTGTGTTTCCTATAGGGCCAGAACAGTGAGCTTGCTCAGAACAAAAGAACTGTGCTTCCTACACACAAGGGCTATATCTAGTTCAACTCTGCTTAGGAAACTGACAAGAACAGTAGCTCCTATTCAGTCCAATACACTGTACTTGCTGTGAGCAGACGCGAGTGCTATTTGCACTGTGTATGGCAATGGGAGCGAAATAGTGACTCTTCTTACCAGAAAACAACTCTTGCTCCTAGGACCAGAAACAGCATGGGATTCAACTCCGTTTCTAACTGGGAAACAAACAGTAGCTAGCCAACAAGAAACACACTCTGCTTTTGAGAAAAGAGCACTCTTCTATTCTAATGTGTTTCCTATGGGGTCCAAACAGTGAGCTTGCTCAGAACAAAAGAACTGTGTTTCCTACACACACGGCCGTATCTAGTTCAACTCTGGTTAGGAAACTGACAAGAGCAGTAGCTCCTCTTCAGTCCAATACACTGTACTTGCTGGGAACAGACGCGAGTGCTATTTGCACTGTGTATGGCAAAGGGAGCACAATAGTGACTTTCCTTTCCAGAAAACAACTCTGGCTCGTAGTACCAGAAACTGCATGTGATTCAACTCCATTTAGGACTGGGAAACAAACGCAAGCAAGCTTTACAAGAAACACACTCTGCTTTTGAGAAAAGAGCACTCTTCTACTCTACTGTGTTTCCTATAGGCCAACAGAGTGAGCTTGCTCAGAACAAAAGAACTGTGCTTCCTACACACACGTGTCATATCTAGTTCAACTCCTCTTAGGAAACTGACAAGAACAGTAGATCCTCTTTTGTCCAATACACTTTACAAGCTGGGAACAGACGCCAGTGCTATTTGCCCTGTGTATGACAATGGGAGCGCAACAGTTTCTCTTCTTACCAGAAAACAACTCTTGCTCGTAGGACCAGAAACTGCATGTGATTGAACTCCATTTAGGACTGGGAAACAAACGCTAGCTCGCCTTACAAGAAACACATTCTGCTTTTGAGAAAAGAGCACTCTTCTACTCTACTGCTTTTCCTAAAGGGCCAGAAGAGTGAGCTTGCTCAGAACAAAAGAAGTGTACTTCCTACACACACGGGCCATATCTAGTTCAACTTTACTTAGGAAACTGACAAGAACAGTAGATCCTCTTCAGTCCAATACACTGTACATCCTGGGAACAGACGCGAGTCCTATTTGCCCTGTGTATGGCAATGGGAACACAATAGTGACTCTTCTTACTAGAAAACAATTCTTGCTTGTAGGACCAGAAACTGCATGTGATTCAACTCCATTTAGGACTGGGAAACAAAAGCTAGCTCGCCTTACAAGAAACACACTCTACTTTTGAGAAAAGAGCACTCTTCTACTCTACTGTGTTTCCTATAGGGCCAAAACAGTGAGCTTGCTCAGAACAAAAGAACTGTGCTTCCTACACACACCGGCCATATCTAGTTCAACTCTGCTTAGGAAACTGACAAGAACAGTAGCTCCTCTTAAGTCCAATACACTGTACTTTCTGGGAACAGACGCCAGTGCTATTTGCCCTGTGTATGACAATGGGAGCGCAATAGTGATTCTTCTTACCAGAAAACAACTCTTGCTCCTAGGATCAGAAACTGCATGTGATTCAACTCCATTTAGGACTGGGAAACAAACGCTAGCTTGCCTTACAAGAAACACACTCTGCTTTTGAGAAAAGAGCACTCTTCTACTCTACTGTGTTTCCTATAGGCCAACAGAGTGAGCTTGCTCAGAACAAAAGAACTGTGCTTCCTACACACACGTGTCATATCTAGTTCAACTCCTCTTAGGAAACTGACAGGAACAGTAGATCCTCTTTTGTGCAATACTCTTTACAAGCTGGGAACAGACGCCAGTGCTATTTGCCCTGTGTATGACAATGGGAGCGCAACAGTTTCTCTTCTTACCAGAAAACAACTCTTGCTCGTAGGACCAGAAACTGCATGTGATTGAACTCCATTTAGGACTGGGAAACAAACGCTAGCTCGCCTTACAAGAAACACATTCTGCTTTTGAGAAAAGAGCACTCTTCTACTCTACTGCTTTTCCTAAAGGGCCAGAAGAGTGAGCTTGCTCAGAACAAAAGAAGTGTACTTCCTACACACACGGGCCATATCTAGTTCAACTTTACTTAGGAAACTGACAAGAACAGTAGATCCTCTTCAGTCCAATACACTGTACATCCTGGGAACAGACGCGAGTCCTATTAGCCCTGTGTATGGCAATGGGAACACAATAGTGACTCTTCTTACTAGAAAACAACTCTTGCTTGTAGGACCAGAAACTGCATGTGATTCAACTCCATTTAGGACTGGGAAACAAAAGCTAGCTCGCCTTACAAGAAACACACTCTACTTTTGAGAAAAGAGCACTCTTCTACTCTACTGTGTTTCCTATAGGGCCAAAACAGTGAGCTTGCTCAGAACAAAAGAACTGTGCTTCCTACACACACCGGCCATATGCAGTTCAACTCTGCTTAGGAAACTGACAAGAACAGTAGATCCTCTTAAGTCCAATACACTGTACTTTCTGGGAACAGACGCCAGTGCTATTTGCCCTGTGTATGATAATGGGAGCGCAATAGAAACTCTTCTTACCAGAAAACAACTCTTGCTCCTAGGATCAGAAACTGCATGTGATTCAACTACATTTCGGACTGGGAAACAAATGCTAGCTCGCCTTACAAGAAACACACTCTGCTTTTGAGAAAACAGCACTCTTCTACTCTACTGTGTTTCCTATGGGGTCTGAACAGGGAGCTTGCTCAGAACAAAAGAACTGTGCTTCCTACAAGCACGGGCTATATCTAGTTCAACTCTGTTTAGGAAACTGACAAGAACATTAGCTCCTCTTCAGTCCAATACACTGTACTTGCTGGGAGCAGACCCGAGGGCTATTTGCACTGTGTATGGCAATGGGAGCGCAATAGTGACTCTTCTTACCAGAAAACGACTCTTGCTCGTAGGACCAGAAACTGCATGTGATTCAACTCCATTTAGGACTGGGAAACAAACGCTAGCTCGCCTTACAAGAAACACACTCTGCTTTTGAGAAAAGAGGACTCTTCTACTCTACAGTGTTTCCTATGGGGTCCAAACAGTGAGCTTGCTCAGAACAAAAGAACTGTGCTTCCTAAACACATGGGCCATATCTAGTTCAACTCCACTGGAAACTGACAAGAACAGTAGCTCCTCTTCAGTCCACTACACTGTACTTAATGGGAACAGACGCGACTGCCTTTTGCAATGTGTATGGCAATTTGAGCGCAATAGTGACTTTCCTTACCAGAAAAAAACTCTTGCTCGTAGGACCAAAACTGCTTGTGATTCAACTCCATTTAGGACTGGGAAACAAACGCTAGTTCGCCTACAACAAACACACTCTGCTTTTGAGAAGAGAGCACTCTTCTACTCTACTGTGTTTCCTATAGGGCCAGAACAGTGAGATTGCTCAGAACAAAAGAACTGTGCTTCCTACAAAAACGGGCCAAAGCTAGTTCAATTCTGCTTAGGAAACTGACAAGAACAGTAGATCCTCTTCAGTGCAATACACCGTACATGCTGGGAGAAGAAGCCAGTGCTATTTGCCCTGTGTATGACAATGGGAGCACAATAGTGACTCTTCTTACCAGAAAACATCTCTTGCTCGTAGGAACCGAAACTGCATGTGATTCAACTCCATTTAGGACTTGGAAACAAACACTAGCTTGCCTTACAAGAAACACACTCTGCTTTTGAGAAAAGAGCACTCTGCTACTCTACTGTGTTAACTATAGTTCCAGAACAGTGAGTTTGCTCAGAACTAAAGAACTGTGCTTCCTACACACACGGGCTATATCTATTTCAACTCTGCATAGGAAACTGACAAGAACAGTAGATCCTCTTCTGTCCAATACACTGTACATGCTGGGAAAAGACGCCAGTGCTTTTTGCCCTGTGTATGACAATGCGAGCGCAATAGTGACTCTTCTTACCAGAAAACAACTCTTGCTTGTAGGACCAGAAACTGCATGGGATTCAACTCCATTTATGTCTGCGTAGCAAATGCTATCTCGCCTTAAAAGAAACACACTCTGCTTTTGAGAAAAGAGCACTGAGTTTCCTATGGGGTCCGCACAGTGAGCTTGCTCAGAACAAAAGACTGTGCTTCCTATACACACGGGTCATATCTAGTTCAACTCTGCTTAGGAAACTGACAAGAACAGTAGCTCCTCTTCAGTCCAATACACTGTACTTGCTGGGAACAGAATCGAGTGCTATTTGCACTATGCATGGCAATGGGAGTGCAATAATGACTTTCCTTGCCAGAAAACAACTCTTGCTTGTACGTCCAGAAGCTGCATGTGATTCAACTCCATTTAGGACTGGGAAACAAACGCTAGCTCGCCTTACAAGAAACACACTCTGCTTTTGAGAAAAGAGCACTCTTCTACTCTACTGTGTTTTCTATACGGCCAGAAAGTGAGCTTGCTCAAAACAAAAGAACTGTGCTTCATATACACACGGGCCATATCAGTTCAACTCTGCTTAGGAAAGTGACAAGAACAGTAGCTCCTCTTCAGTCCAATACACTGTACTTGATTGGAACAGACGCAAGTGCTATTTGCACTTTGTATGGCAATGGGAGCTCAATAGTGACTCTTCTTACCAAAAAACAACTCTACTCGTAGGACCAGAAACTGCATGTGATTCAACTTCATTTACGACTGGGAAACAAAAGCTAGCTCGCCTTACAAGAAACACACTCTGCTTTTGAGAAAAGAGTACTCTTCTACTCTACTGTGTTTCCTATGGGGTCCGAACAGTGAGCTTGCTCAGAACAAATGAATTGTGCTTCCTACACACACGGGTCATATCTAGTTCAACTCTCCTTAGGAAACTGACAAAAACAGTAGCTCCTCTTCATTCAAATACACTGTACTTGCTGGAAACAGATGCGAGTGCTATTTGTACTGTGTATGGCAATGGGAGCACAATAGTGACTCTTCTTACCAAAAAACAACTCTTGCTCGTAGGACTAGAAACTGCATGTGATTCAACTCCATTTGATTGGGAAACAAACGCCAGCTTGCCTTACAAGAAACACACTCTGCTTTTGAGAATTGGGCACTCATCTACTCTACTGTGTTTCCTATGAGTTCCAAACAGTGAGCTTGCTCAGAACAAAAGAACTGTGATTCCTACACACGAGTCATATCTAGTTCAACTCTGCTTAGGAAACTGACAAGAACAGTAGCTCCTCTTCAGTCCAATACACTGTACTTGCTGTGAACAGACGGGAGTGCTATTTGCACTGTGTATGGCAATGGGAGCACAATAGTGACTTTCCTTACCAAAAAACAACTCTTGCTCATAGGACCAGAAACTGCATGTGATTCAACTCAATTTAGGACTGGGAAACAAACGCTAACTCGCCTTTCAAGAAACACACTGTGCTTTTGAGAATAGAGCACTCTTCTACTCTACTGTGTTTCCTGTAGGGCGAGAACAGTGAGCTTGCCCAGAACAAAAGAACTGTGCTTCCTACACACACGGGCTTATCTAGTTCAACTCTGCTTAGGAAACTGACAAGAACAGTAGCTCCTCTTCAGTCCAATACACTGTACTTGCTGGAAACAGATGCGAGTGCAATTTGCACTGTGTATGGCAAAGGGAGCGCAATAGTGACTCTTCTTACCAGAAAACAACTCTAGCTCATAGGACCAGAAACTGCGTGTGTATTTCAACTTTATTTAGGACTGGGAAACAAACGCTAGCTCGCCTTACAAGAAACACACTCTGCTTTTGAGAAAAGTGCACTCTTCTACTCTACCGTGTTTCCTATGGGGTTCCAACAGTGAGCTTGCTCAGAACAAAAGAACTGTGCTTCCTACACACACGGGTCATATCTAGTTCAACTCTGCTTAGGAAACTGACAAGAACAGTAGCTCCTTTTCAGTCTAATACACTGTACTTGCTGGGAACAGACGCGAGTGCTATTTGCACTGTATACGGGAAATGGAGCGCAATAGTGACTCTTCTTACCAGAAAATAATTATAGCTCATAGGACCAGAAACTGCATGTGTATTTCAACTCCATTTAGGACTGGGAAACAAACGCTAGCTCGCCTTACAAGAAACACACTCTGCTTTTGAGAAAAGTGCACTCTTCTACTCTACTGTGTTTCCTATGGGGTTCAAACAGTGAGCTTGCTCAGAACAAAAGAACTGTGCTTAGTACACACACGGGTCATATCTGGTTCATCTCTACTTAGGAAACTGACAAGGACAGTAGCTCCTCTGCAGTCCAATACACTGTACTTGCTGGGAACAGACGCGAGTGCTATTTGTACTGTGTATGGCAATGGGAACACAATAGTGACTCTTCTTACGAGAAAACAACTCTTGCTTGTAGGACCAAAAACTGCTTTTGATTCAACTCCATTTAGGACTGGGAAACAAACGCTAGCTTGCCTTACAAGAAACACGCTCTGCTTTTGAGAAAAGAGCACTCTTCTACTCTACTGTGTTTCCTATAGGGCCAGAACAGTGAGCTTGCTCAGAACAAAAGAACTGTGCTTCCTACACACACGGTCCATATCTAGTTCAACTCTGCTTAGGAAACTGATGAGAACAGTAGCTCCTGTTCAGTCCAATACACTGTATTTACTGGGAACAGACGCAAGCGCTATTTGCACTGTGTACGGCAATGGGAGCACAATAGTGACTCTTCTTACCAGGAAACAACTCTTCCTCTTAGGACCAGAAACTTCATTTGATTCAATCCATTTAGGACTGGGAAACAAACGCTTGCTTGCCTTACAAGAAACACGCTCTGCTTTTGAGAAAAGAGCAGTCTTCTACTCTACAGTGTTTCCTATGGGGTTCCAACAGTGAGCTTGCTCAGAATAAAAGAACTGTGTTTCCTACGCACACGGGTCATATCCAGTTCAATTCTGCTTAGGAAATTGACAAGAACAGTAGCTCTTCTTCAGTCCAATACACTGTACTTGCTGGGAACAGATGCGAGTGCTATTTGCACTTTGTTTGGCAATGGGAGCGCAATAGTGACTTTCCTTACCAGAAAACAACTCTTGCGCGTAGGACCAAAAACTACATGTGATTCAACTCCATTTAGGACTGGGAAACAAATGCTAGCTCGCCTTAGAAGAAACACACTCTGCTTTTGAGAAAAGAGCACTCTTCTATTCTACTGTGTTTCCTATGGGGTCCGAACAGTGAACTTGCTCAGAACAAAAGAACTGTGCTTCCTATACACACGGGCCATATCTAGTTCAACTCTGATTAGGAAACTGACAAGAAGAGTAGCTCCTCTTCATTCCAATACACTGTAATTGATTGGAACAGACGCAAGTGTTATTTGTACTGTGTATGGCAATGGGAGTGCAATAGTGACTCTTCTTACCAAAAAATAACTCTACTCGTAGGACGGGAATCTGCATGTGATTCAAACTCATTTAGGACTGGGAAACAAAAGCTAGCTCGCCTTACAAGAAACACACTCTGCTTTTGAGAAAAGAGCACTCTTCTTCTCTACTATGTGTCCTATGGGTTCCGAACAGTGAGCTTGCTCAGAACAAAAGAACTGTGCTTCCTATGCACACGGGCCATATCTAGTTCAACTCTGCTTAGGAAACTGACAAGAACAGTATCTCCTCTTCAGTCCAATACACTGTACTTGATTGGAACAGACGCAAGTGCTATTTGCACTGTGTATGGCAATGGGAGCGCAATAGTGACACTTCTTACCAGAAAACAACTCTTGCTCTTAGGACCAGAAACTGCATGTGATTCAACTCCATTTTGGACTGGGAAGCAAACGCTAGGTCGCCTTACACTAAACACACTCGGCTTTTGAGAAAAGAGCACTCTTCTACTCTACTGTGTTTCCTATGGGGTCTGAACAGTGAGCTTGCTCAGAACAAAAGAACTGTGCTTCCTACACACACGGGCCATATCTAGTTCAACTCTGATTAGGAAACTGATGAGAACAGTAGCTCCTCTTCACTCCAATACACTGTACTTACTGGAAAAAGATGCGAGTGCTATTTGCACTGTGTACAGCAATTGGAGCACAATAGTGACTCTTCTTACCAGAAAACACCTCTTGCTCTTAGGACCAGAAACTGCATTTGATTCAATCCACTTAGGACTGGGAAACAAACGCTAGCTCGCCTTACAAGAAACAAGCTCTGCTTTTGAGAATAGGGCACACTTCTCCTCTACTGTGTTTCCTATAGGGTAGAAACAGTAAGTTTGCTCAGAACAAAAGAAGTGTGCTTCCTACACACACGGGCCATATCTAGTTCAATTCTGCTTAGGAAACTGACAAGAACAGTAGATCCTCTTCAGTCCAATACACTGTACTTGCTGGGAACAGACACCAGTGGTATTTGCAATGTGTATGAAAATGGGAGCCCAATAGTGACTTTTTTTTTTGGTTTTTCAAGACAGGGTTTCTCTGTGTAGCTTTGCGCCTTTCCTGGGACTCACTTGGTAGCCCAGGTTGGCCTCGAACTCACAGAGATCCACCTGGCTCTGCCTCCCAAGTGCTGGGATTAAAGGCGTGCGCCACCACCGCCCGGCTCAATAGTGACTTTTATTACCAGAAAAAACTCTTGCTTGTAGGACCATAAACTGCATGTGATCCAAATCCATTTAGGATTGGGAAGCAAACACTAGCTCGCATTACAAGAAACACACTCGGATTTTGAGAAAAGAGCACTCTTCTACTCAACTGTGTTTCCTATGTGGTCACAACAGTGAGCTTACTCAGAACAAAAGAACTGTGCTTCCAATACACACGGGCCACATCTAGTTCAACTCTGCTTAGGAAACTGACAAGAACAGTAGCTCCTCTTCAGTCCAATACACTGTACTTGATTGGAACAGACGCAAGTGCTATTTGTACTGTATGGCAATGGGAGCGCAATAGTGACTCTTCTTACCAAAAAATAACTCTACTCGTAGGACCAGAAACTGCATGTGATTCAAATTTATTTAGGACTGGGAAACAAAAGCTAGCTCGCCTTACAAGAAACACACTCTGCTTTTGAGAAAAGAGCACTCTTCTTCTCTACTATGTGTCCTATGGGTTCCGAACAGTGAGCTTGCTCAGTACAAAAGAACTGTGCTTCCTACGCACACGGGCCATATCTAGTTCAACTCTGATTAGGAAACTGACAAGAACAGTAGCTCCTCTTCAGTCCAATACACTGTACTTGCTGGGAACAGATGCGAGTGCTATTTGCACTGTGTTTGGCAATGGGAGCGCAATAGTGACTTTCCTTACCAGAAAACAACTCTTGCTCGTAGTACCAAAAACTGCATGTGATTCAACTCCATTTAGGACTAGGAAACAAACGCTAGCTCGCCTTACAAGAAACCCACTCTGCTTTTGAGAAAAGAGCAGTCTTCTACTCTACAGTGTTTCCTATAGGGCCAGTACAGTGAGCTTGCTCAGAAAAAAAGAACTGTGCTTCCTACACAAATGGCCATATCCATTTCAATTCTGCTTAGGAAACTGACAAGAACAGTAGCTCCTCTTCAGTCCAATACACTGTACTTGCTGGGAACAGATGCGAGTGCTATTTGCACTGTGTTTGGCAAAGGGAGCGCAATAGTGACTTTCCTTACCAGAAAACAACTCTTGCGCATAGGACCAAAAACTGCATGTGATTCAACTCCATTTAGGACTGGGAAACAAATGCTAGCTTGCCACTAGAAACACACTCTGCTTTTGAGAAAAGAGCACTCTTCTACTCTACTGTGTTTCCTATAGGGCCAGAACAGTGAGCTTGCTCAGAACAAAAGAACTGTGCTTCCTACACACACGGGCCATATCTAGTTCAACTCTGCTTAGGATACTGATGAGAACAGTGGCTCCTCTTCAGTCCAATACACTGTACTTGCTGGGAACAGATGCGAGTGCAATTTGCACTGTGTATGGCAATGGGAGCACAATAGTGACTCTTCTTACCAGAAAACAACTCTTGCTCTTAGGACCAGTAACTGCATGTGATTCAACTCCATTTAGGACTGGGAAAAAAACACTAGCTCGCCTTACAAGAAACACACTCTGCTTTTGAGAAAAGAACACTCTTCTACTCTACTGTGTTTCCTATGGGGTCCGAACAGTGAGCTTGCTCAGAACAAAAGAAATGTACTTCCTGCACACATGGCCATATCTAGTTCAATTCTCCTTAGGAAACTGACAAGAACAGTACATCCTCTTCAGTGCAATACACTGTACATGCTGGGAGAAGAAGCCAGTGCTATTTGCCCTGTGTATGACAATGGGAGCACAATAGTGACTCTTCTTACCAGAAAACAACTCTTGCTTGTAGGACCAGAAACTGCATGTGATTCAACTCCATTTAGGACTGGGAAACAAACACTAGCTCGCCTTGCAAGAAACACACTCTGCTTTTGAGAAAAGAGCACTGAGTTTCCTATTGGGTCCACACAGTGAGCTTGCTCAGAACAAAAGAGCTGTGCTTCCTATACACACGGGCCATATCTAGTTCAACTATGCTTAGGAAACTGACAAGAACAGAAGCTCCTCTTCAGTCCAATACTCTGTACTTGCTGGGAACAGACGTGAGTGCTATTTGTGCTGTGTATGGCAAGGGGAGCGCAATAGAGACTTTCCTTAAGAGAAAACAACTCTTGCTCGTAGGACCAAAAACTGCATGTGATTAAACTCCATTTAGGGGTGGGAAACAAACGCTAGCTCACCTTACAAGAAACACACTCTGCTTTTGAGAAAAGAGCACTCTTCTACTCTACTGTGTTTCCTATGGGGTCCAAACAGTGAGCTTTCTCAGAACAAAAGAACTGTGCTTCCTAAACACACGGGCCATATCTAGTTCAACTCTGATTAGGAAACTGACAAAAATAGTAGCTCCTCTTCAGTCCAATACACTGTACTTGCTGGGAACAGAATCGAGTGCTATTTGCACTATGTATGGCAATGGGAGTGCAATAATGACTTTCCTTACCAGAAAACAACTCTTGCTCGTACGTCCAGAAGCTGCATGTGATTCAACTCCATTTAGGACTGGGAAACAAACGCTAGCTCGCCTTACAAGAAACACACTCTGCTTTTGAGAAAATAGCACTCTTCTACTCTACTGTGTTTCCTATGGGGTCCGAACAGTGAGCTTGCTCAGAACAAGTGAACTGTGCTTCCTACACACACGGGTCATATCTAGTTCAACTCTCCTTAGGAAACTGACAAAAACAGTAGCTCCTCTTCATTCAAATACACTGTACTTGCTGGGAACAGACGCGAGTGCTATTTGCACTGTGTATGGCAAAGGGAGCGCAATAGTGACTCTTCTTACCAGAAAACAACTCTAGCTCATAGGACCAGAAACTGCATTTGATTCAATCTATTTAGGACTGGGAAACAAACACTTGCTCGCCTTACAAGAAACATGCTCTGCTTTTGAGAATAGGGCACACAGCTACACTACTGTGTTTCCTATGGGGTTCCAACAGTGAGCTTGCTCAGAACAAAAGAACTGTGCTTCCTACACACTCGGGTCATATCCAGTTCAATTCTGCTTAGGAAATTGACAAGAACAGTAGCTCTTCTTCAGTCCAATACACTGTACTTGCTGGGAACAGATGCGAGTGCTATTTGCACTGTGTTTGGCAATGGGAGCGCAATAGTGACTTTCCTTACCAGAAAACAACTCTTGCGCGTAGGACCAAAAACTGCATGTGATTCAACTCCATATAGGACTGCGAAACAAACGCTAGCTCGCCTTACAAGAAACACACTCTGCTTTTGAGAAAAGAGCACTCTTCTACTCTACTGTGTTTCCTATGGGGTCCGAACAGTGAGCTTGCTCAGAACAAAAGAACTGTGCTTCCTACACACACGGGCCATATCTAGTTCAACTCTGATTAGGAAACTGACAAGAAGAGTAGCTCCTCTTCATTCCAATACAGTGTAATTGATTGGAACAGACGCAAGTGTTATTTGTACTGTGTATGGCAATGGGAGCGCAATAGTGACTCTTCTTACCAAAAAATAACTCTACTCGTAGGACGGGAATCTGCATGTGATTCAAACTCATTTAGGACTGGGAAACAAAAGCTACCTCGCCTTACAAGAAACACACTCTGCTTTTGAGAAAAGAGCACTCTTCTTCTCTACTATGTGTCCTATGGCTTCCGAACAGTGAGCTTGCTCTGAACAAAAGAACTGTGCTTTCTACGCACACGGGCCATATCTAGTTCAACTCTGCTTAGGAAACTGACAAGAACAGTATCTCCTCTTCAGTCCAATACACTGTACTTGATTGGAACAGACGCGAGTGCTATTTACACTGTGTATGGCAATGGGAGCGCAATAGTGACACTTTTTACCAGAAAACAACTCTTGCTCTTAGGACCAGAAACTGCATGTGATTCAACTCCATTTTGGACTGGGAAGCAAACGCTAGGTCACCTTACACTAAACACACTCGGCTTTTGAGAAAAGAGCACTCTTCTACTCTACTGTGTTTCCTATGGGGTCTGAACAGTGAGCTTCCTCAGAACAAAAGAACTGTGCTTCCTACACACACGGGCCATATCTAGTTCAACTCTGATTAGGAAACTGATGAGAACAGTAGCTCCTCTTCACTCCAATACACTGTACTTACTGCAAACAGACGCGAGTGCTATTTGCACTGTGTACAGCAATTGGAGCACAATAGTGACTCTTCTTACCAGAAAACACCTCTTGCTCTTAGGACCAGAAACTGCATTTGATTCAATCCACTTAAGCCTGGGAAACAAACGCTAGCTCGGCTTACAAGAAACAAGCTCTGCTTTTGAGAATAGGGCACACTTCTACTCTACTGTGTTTCCTATAGGGTCCAAACAGTGAGATTGCTCAGAACAAAAGAAGTGTGCTTCCTACACACACGGGCCATATCTAGTTCAATTCTGCTTAGGAAACTGACAAGAACAGTAGATCCTCTTCAGTCCAATACACTGTACTTGCTGGGAACAGACGCGAGTGCTATTTGCACTGTGTGTGACAAAGGAAGCACAATAGTGACTCTTCTTACCAGAAAACATCTCTTGCTCGTAGGAACAGAAACTGCATGTGATTCACCTCCATTTAGGACTGGGAAACAAACACTAGCTCGCCTTGCAAGAAACACACTCTGCTTTTGAGAAAAGAGCACTCTTCTACTCTACTGTGTTTCCAATAGGGCCAGAACAGTGAGCTTGCTGAGAACAAAAGAACTGTGCTTCCTACACACACGGGCTATATCTAGTTCAACTCTGCATAGGAAACTGACAAGAACAGTAGATCCTCTTCAGTCCAATACACAGTACATGGTGGGAAAAGACACCAGTGCTATTTGCCCTGTGTATGACAATGCGAGCGCAATAGTGACTCTTCTTACCAGAAAACAACTCTTGCTTGTAGGACCAGAAACTGCATGTGATTCAACTCCATTTAGGTCTGGGAAGCAAATGCTATCTCGCCTTACAAGAAACACACTCTGCTTTTGAGAAAAGAGCACTGAGTTTCCTATTGGGTCCGCACAGTGAGCTTGCTCAGAACAAAAGAGCTGTGCTTCCTATACACACGGGCCATATCTAGTTCAACTCTGCTTAGGAAACTGACAAGAACAGTAGTTTCTCTTCAGTCCAATACTCTGTACTTGCTGGGAACAGACGTGAGTGCTATTTGTGCTGTGTATGGCAAGGGGAGCGCAATAGTGACTTTCCTTAACAGAAAACAACTCTTGCTCGTAGGACCAAAAACTGCATGTGATTAAACTCCATTTAGGGGTGGGAAACAAACGCTAGCTCACCTTACAAGAAACACACTCTGCTTTTGAGAAAAGAGCACTCTTCTACTCTACTGTGTTTCCTATGGGGTCCAAACAGTGAGCTTTCTCAGAACAAAAGAACTGTGCTTCCTAAACACACGGGCCATATCTAGTTCAACTCTGATTAGGAAACTGACAAAAATAGTAGCTCCTCTTCAGTCCAATACACTGTACTTGCTGGGAACAGAATCGAGTGCTATTTGCACTATGTATGGCAATGGGAGTGCAATAATGACTTTCCTTACCAGAAAACAACTCTTGCTCGTACGTCCAGAATCTGCATGTGATTCAACTCCATTTAGGACTGGGAAACAAACGCTAGCTCGCCTTACAAGAAACACACTCTGCTTTTGAGAAAAGAGCACTCTTCTACTCTACTGTGTTTTCTATAGGGCCAGAAAGTGAGCTTGCTCAAAACAAAAGAACTGTGCTTCCTATACACACGGGCCATATCAGTTCACCTCTGCTTTGGAAAGTGACAAGAACAGTAGCTCCTCTTCAGTCCAATACACTGTACTTGATTGGAACAGACACAAGTGCTATTTGCACTGTGTATGGCAATGGGAGCTCAATAGGGACTCTACTTACCAAAAAACAACTCTACTCGTAGGACCAGAAACTGCATGTGATTCAACTTCTTTTATGACTGGGAAACAAAAGCTAGCTCGCCTTACAAGAAACACACTCTGCTTTTGAGAAAAGAGCAGTCTTCTACTCTACTGTGTTTCCTATAGGGCCAGTACAGTGAGCTTGCTCAGAAAAAAAGAACTGTGCTTCCTACACAAATGGCCATATCCATTTCAATTCTGCTTAGGAAACTGACAAGAACAGTAGCTCCTCTTCAGTCCAATACACTGTACTTGCTGAAAACAGATGCGAGTGCTATTTGCACTGTGTTTGGCAATGGGAGCGCAATAGTGACTTTCCTTACCAGAAAACAACTCTTGCGCGTAGGACCAAAAACTGCATGTGATTCAACTCCATTTAGGACTGGGAAACAAATGCTAGCTTGCCTTACAAGAAACACACTCTGCTTTTGAGAAAAGAGCACTCTTCTACTCTACTGTGTTTCCTATAGGGCCAGAACAGTGAGCTTGCTCAGAACAAAAGAACTGTGCTTCCTACACACACGGGCCATATCTAGTTCAACTCTACTTAGGAAACTGATGAGAACAGTGGCTCCTCTTCAGTCCAATACACTGTACTTGCTGGGAACAGATGCAAGTGCAATTTGCACTGTGTACGGCAAGGGGAGCACAATAGTGACTCTTCTTACCAGAAAACAACTCTTGCTCTTAGGATCAGTAACTGCATGTGATTCAACTCCATTTAGGACTGGGAAAAAAACACTAGCTCGACTTACAAGAAACACACTCTGCTTTTGAGAAAAGAGCACTCTTCTACTCTACTGTATTTCCTATGGGGTCCGAACAGTGAGCTTGCTCAGAACAAAAGAAATGTACTTCCTGCACACATGGCCATATCTAGTTCAATTCTGCTTAGGAAACTGACAAGAACAGTAGATCCTCTTCAGTGTAATACACTGTACATGCTGGGAGAAGAAGCCGGTGCTATTTGCCCTGTGTATGACAATGGGAGCACAATAGTGACTCTTCTTACCAGAAAACATCTCTTGCTCGTAGGAACAGAAACTGCATGTGATTCAACTCCATTTAGGACTGGGAAACAAACACTAGCTCGCCTTGCAAGAAACACACTCTGCTTTTGAGAAAAGAGCACTCTTCTACTCTACTGTGTTTCCTATAGGGCCAAAACAGTGAGCTTGCTCAGAACAAAAGAACTGTGCTTCCTACACACACGGGCTATATCTAGTTCAACTCTGCATAGGAAACTGACAAGAACAGTAGATCTTCTTCAGTCCAATACACTGTACATGCTGGGAAAAGACGCCAGTGCTATTTGCCCTGTGTATGACAATGCGAGCGCAATAGTGACTCTTCTTACCAGAAAACAACTCTTGCTTGTAGGACCAGAAACTGCATGTGATTCAACTCCATTAAGGTCTGGGAAGCAAATGCTATCTCGCCTTACAAGAAACACACTCTGCTTTTGAGAAAAGAGCACTGAGTTTCCTATTGGGTCCGCACAGTGAGCTTGCTAGGAACAAAAGAGCTGTGCTTCCTATACACACGGGCCATATCTAGATCAACTCTGCTTAGGAAACTGACAAGAACAGTAGCTCCTCTTCAGTCCAATACTCTGTACTTGCTGGGAACAGACGTGAGTGCTATTTGTGCTGTGTATGGCAAGGGGAGCGCAATAGAGACTTTCCTTAACAGAAAACAACTCTTGCTCGTAGGACCAAAAACTGCATGTGATTAAACTCCATTTAGGACTGGGAAACAAACGCTAGCTCACCTTACAAGAAACACACTCTGCTTTTGAGAAAAGAGCACTCTTCTACTCTACTGTGTTTCCTATGGGGTCCAAACAGTGAGCTTTCTCAGAACAAAAGAACTGTGCTTCCTAAACACACGGGCCATATCTAGTTCAACTCTGATTAGGAAACTGACAAAAATAGTAGCTCCTCTTCAGTCCAATACACTGTACTTGCTGGGAACAGAATCGAGTGCTATTTGCACTATGTATGGCAATGGGAGTGCAATAATGACTTTCCTTACCAGAAAACAATTCTTGCTCGTACGTCCAGAAGCTGCATGTGATTCAACTCCATTTAGGACTGGGAAACAAACGCTAGCTCGCCTTACAAGAAACACACTCTGCTTTTGAGAAAAGAGCACTCTTCTACTCTACTGTGTTTCCTATAGTGCCAGTACAGTGAGCTTGCTCAGAAAAAAATAACTGTGCTTCCTAAACACTCGGGTCATATCCAGTTCAATTCTGCTTAGGAAATTGACAAGAACAGTAGCTCTTCTTCAGTCCAATACACTGTACTTGCTGGGAACAGATGCGAGTGCTATTTGCACTGTGTTTGGCAATGGGAGCACAATAGTGACTTTCCTTACCAGAAAACAACTCTTGCGCGTAGGACCAAAAACTGCATGTGATTCAACTCCATTTAGGACTGGGAAACAAACGCTAGCTCGCCTTACAAGAAACACACTCTGCTTTTGAGAAAAGAGCACTCTTCTTCTCTACTATGTGTCCTATGGGTTCCGAACAGTGAGCTTGCTCAGAACAAATGAACTGTGCTTCCTACACACACGGGTCATATCTAGTTCAAGTCTGCTTAGGAAACTGACAAGTACAGTAGCTCCTCTTCAATCCAATACACTGTACCTTGCTGGGAGCAGACGCAAGTGCTATTTGCACTGTGTATGGCAATGGGAGCGCAATAGTGACACTTCTTACCAGAAAACAACTCTTGCTCTTAGGACCAGAAACTGCATGTGATTCAACTCCGTTTTTGACTGGGAAGCAAACGCTAGGTCGCCTTACACTAAACACACTCGGCTTTTGAGAAAAGAGCACTCTTCTACTCCACTGTGTTTCCTACGGGGTCCAAACAGTGAGCTTGCTCAGAACAAAAGAACTGTGCTTCCTACACACACGGGCCATATCTAGTTCAACTCTGGTTAGGAAACTGACAAGAACAGTAGCTCCTCTTCAGTCCAATACACTGTACTTGCTGGGAACAGACGCAAGTGCTATTTGCACTGTGTATGTCAATGGGAGCGCAATAGTGACTATCCTTACGAGAAAACAACTCTTGCTCATAGGACCAAAAACTGCATGTGATTCAACTCCATTTAGGACTGGGAATCAAACGCTAGCTCGCCTTACAAGAAACACACTCTGCTTTTGAGAAAAGAACACTCTTCTACTCTACTGTGTTTCCTATGGGGTCCGAACAGTGAGCTTGCTCAGAACAAAAGAACTGTGCTTCCTATACACATGGGCCATATCTAGTTCAACTCTGCTTAGGAAACTGACAAGAACAGTAGTTCCTCTTCAGTCCAATACACTGTACTTGATTGGAACAGACTCAAGTGTTATTTGTACTGTGTATGGCAATGGGAGCCCAATAGTGACTCTTCTTACCAAAAAATAACTCTACTCGTAGGACCGGAAACTGCATGTGATTCAAACTCATTTAGGACTGGGAAACAAACTCTAGCTCGCCTTACAAAAAACACACTCTGCTTTTGAGAAACGAGCACTCTTCTACTCTACTGTGTTTCCTATGGGGTCTGAACAGTGAGCTTCCTCAGAACAAAAGAACTGTGCTTCCTACACACACGGGCCATATCTAGTTCAACTCTGATTAGGAAACTGATGAGAACAGTAGCTCCTCTTCACTCCAATACACTGTACTTACTGGAAACAGACGCGAGTGCTATTTGCACTGTGTACAGCAATTGGAGCACAATAGTGACTCTTCTTACCAGAAAACACCTCTTGCTCTTAGGACCAGAAACTGCGTTTGATTCAATCCACTTAGGACTGGGAAACAAACACTAGCTCGCCTTACAAGAAACAAGCTCTGCTTTTGAGAATAGGGCACACTTCTGCTCTACTGTGTTTCCTATAGGGTCCAAACAGTGAGCTTGCTCAGAACAAAAGAAGTGTGCTTCCTACACACACGGGCCATATCTAGTTCAATTCTGCTTAGGAAACTGACAAGAACAGTAGATCCCCTTCAGTCCAATACACTGTACTTGCTGGGAACAGACGCCTGTGGTATTTGCACTGTGTATGACAATGGGAGCCCAATAGTGACTTTTTTTTTTTTTTTGGTTTTTCAAGACAGGGTTTCTCTGTGTAGCTTTGTGCCTTTCCTGGGACTCACTTGGTAGCCCAGGTTGGCCTCGAACTCACAGAGATCCACCTGGCTCTGCCTCCCAAGTGCTGGGATTAAAGGCGTGCGCCACCACCGCCCAGCTCAATAGTGACTTTTATTACCAGAAAAAACTCTTGCTTGTAGGACCAGAAACTGCATGTGATTCAAATCCATTTAGGACTGGGAAGCAAACACTAGCTCGCATTACAAGAAACACACTCTGCTTTTGAGAAAAGAGCACTCTTCTTCTCTACTATGTGTCCTATGTGTTCCGAATAGTGAGCTTGCTCAGAACAAAAGAACTGTGCTTCCTATGCAAACGGGCCACATATAGTTCAACTCTGCTTAGGAAACTGACAAGAACAGTAGCTCCTCTTCAGTCGAATACACTGTACTTGCTGAGAACAGATGCGAGTGCTATTTGTACTGTGTTTGGCAATGGGAGCGCAATAGTGACTTTCCTTACCAGAAAACAACTCTTGCGCGTACGACCAAAAACTGCATGTGATTCAACTCCATTTAGAACTGGGAAACAAACGCTAGCTCGCCTTACAAGAAACAGACTCTAATTTTCAGAAAAGAGCACTCTTCTACTCTACTGTGTTTCCTATAGGGCCAGAACAGTGAGCTTGCTCAGAACAAAAGAACTGTGCTTCCTACACACACGGGCCATATCTAGTTCAACTCTGCTTAGGAAACTGACGAGAACAGTAGCATTTCTTCAGTCCAATACACTGTACTTGCTGGGAACAGATGCGAGTGCTATTTGCACGGTGTACGGCAATGGGAGCACAATAGTGACTCTTCTTACCAGAAAACAACTCTTGCTCTTAGTACCAGTAACTGCATGTGATTCAAGTCCACTTAGGACTGGGAAACAAACGCTAGCTTGCCTTACAAGAAACACACTCTGCTTTTGCGAAAAGAGCACTCTTCTACTCCACTGTGTTTCCTATGGGGTCCGAACAGTGAGCTTGCTCAGAACAAAAGAACTGTGCTTCCTATACACACGGGCCATATCTAGTTCAACTCTGCTTAGGAAACTGACAAAAACAGTAGCTCCTCTTCATTCAAATACACTGTACTTGCTGGGAACAGACGCGAGTGCTATTTGCACTGTGTATGGCAAAGGGAGCGCAATAGTGACCCTTCTTACCAGAAAACAACTCTAGCTCATAGGACCAGAAACTGCATTTGATTCAATCTATTTAGGAATGGGAAACAAATGCTTGCTCGACTTACAAGAAACACGCTCTGCTTTTGAGAATAGGGCACAGAGCTACTCTACTGTGATTCCTATGGGGTTCCAACAGTGAGCTTGCTCAGAACAAAAGAACTGTGCTTCCTACACACTTGGGTCATATCCAGTTCAATTCTGCTTAGGAAATTGACAAGAACAGTAGCTCTTCTTCAGTCCAATACACTGTACATGCTGGGAACAGATGCGAGTGCTATTTGCACTGTGTTTGGCAATGGGAGCGCAATAGTGACTTTCCTTACCAGAAAACAACTCTTGCGCATAGGAACAAAAACTGCATGTGATTCAACTCCATTTAGGACTGGGAAACAAACGCTAGCTCGCCTTACAAGAAACACACTCTGCTTTTGAGAAAAGAGCACTCTTCTACTCTACTGTGTTTCCTATGGGGTCCGAACAGTGAGCTTGCTCAGAACAAAAGAACTGTGCTTCCTATACACACGGGCCATATCTAGTTCAACTCTGATTAGGAAACTGACAAGAAGAGTAGCTCCTCTTCATTCCAATACACTGTAATTGATTGGAACAGACGCAAGTGTTATTTGTACTGTGTATGGCAATGGGAGCGCAATAGTGACTCTTCTTACCAAAAAATAACTCTACTCGTAGGACGGGAATCTGCATGTGTTTCAAACTCATTTAGGACTGGGAAACAAAAGCTAGCTTGCCTTACAAGAAACACACTCTGCTTTTGAGAAAAGAGCACTCTTCTTCTCTACTATGTGTCCTATGGGTTCCGAACAGTGAGCTTGCTCAGAACAAATGAACTGTGCTTCCTACACACACGGGTCATATCTAGTTCAAGTCTGCTTAGGAAACTGACAAGTACAGTAGCTCCTCTTCAATCCAATACACTGTACTTGCTGGGAGCAGACGCAAGTGCTATTTGCACTGTGTATGGCAATGGGAGCACAATAGTGACACTTCTTACCAGAAAACAACTCTTGCTCTTAGGATCAGAAACTGCATGTGATTCAACTCCGTTTTGGACTGGGAAGCAAACGCTAGGTCGCCTTACACTAAACACACTCGGCTTTTGAAAAAAGAGCACTCTTCTACTCTACTGTGTTTCCTACGGGGTCCAAACAGTGAGCTTGCTCAGAACAAATGAAATGTGCTTCATACACACACGGGCCATATCTAGTTCAACTCTGATTAGGAACCTGACAAGAACAGTAGATCCTCTTCATTCCAATACTCTGTACATGCTGGGAACAAATGCCAGTGCTATTTGCCCTGTGTATGACAATGGGAGCACAATAGTGACTCTTCTTACCAGAAAACATCTCTTGCTCGTAGGAACAGAAACTGCATGTGATTCAACTCCATTTAGAACTTGGAAACAAACACTCGCTCGCCTTACAAGAAACACACTCTGCTTGAGAAAAGAGCACTCTGCTACTCTACTGTGTTTCCTATAGTGCCAGAACAGTGAGCTTGCTCAGAACGAAAGAACTGTGCTTTCTACACACACGGTCTATATCTAGTTCAACTCTGCATAGGAAACTGACAAGAAGAGTAGATCCTCTTCAGTCCAATACACTGTACATGCTGGGAAAAGACGCCAGTGCTATTTGCCCTGTGTATGGCAATGCGAGCGCAATAGTGACTCTTCTTACCAGAAAAAAACTCTTGCTTGTAGGACCAGAAAGTGCATGTGATTCAACTCCATTTAAGTCTGGGAAGCAAACGCTATCTCGCCTTACAAGAAACACACTCTGCTTTTGAGAAAAGAGCACTGAGTTTCCTATGGGGTCCGCAAAGTGAGCTTGCTCAGAACAAAAGAGCTGTGCTTCCTATACACAGGGGCCATATCTAGTTCAACTCTGCTTAGGAAACTGACAAGAACAGTAGCTCCTCTTCAGTCCAATACACTGTACTTGCTGGGAACAGAATCGAGTTCTATTTGCACTATGTATGGCAATGGGAGTGCAATAATGACTTTCCTTACCAGAAAAGAACTCTTGCTCGTACGTCCAGAAGCTGCATGTGATTCAACTCCATTTAGGACTGGGAAACAAACGCTAGCTCGCCTTACAAGAAACACACTCTGCTTTTGAGAAAAGAGCACTCTTCTACTCTACTGTGTTTTCTATAGGGCCAGAAAGTGAGCTTGCTCAAAACAAAAGAACTGTGCTTCCTATACACACGGGCCATATCAGTTCAACTCTGCTAAGGAAACTGACAAGAACAGTAGCTCCTCTTCAGTCCAATATACTGTACTTGATTGGAACAGACGCAAGTGCTATTTGCACTGTGTATGGCAATGGGAGCTCAATAGTGACTCTTCTTACCAAAAAACAACTCTACTCGTAGGACCAGAGACTGCATGTGATTCAACTTCTTTTACGACAGGGAAACAAAAGCTAGCTCGCCTTACAATAAAACACACTCTGCTTTTGAGAAAAGAGTACTCTTCTACTCTACTGTGTTTCCTATGGGGTCCGAACAGTGAGCTTGCTCAGAACAAATGAACTGTGCTTCCTACACACACGGGTCATATCTAGTTCAACTCTCCTTAGGAAACTGACAAAAACAGTAGCTCCTCTTCATTCAAATACACTGTACTTGCTGGGAACAGACGCGAGTGCTATTTGCACTGTGTATGGCAAAGGGAGCGCAATAGTGACTCTTCTTACCAGAAAACAACTCTAGCTCATAGGACCAGAAACTGCATTTGATTCAATCTATTTAGGACTGGGAAACAAATGCTTGCTCGCCTTACAAGAAACACACTCTGGTTTTGAGAATAGGGCACACAGCTACTCTACTGTGTTTCCTATGGGGTTCCAACAGTGAGCTTGCTCAGAACAAAAGAACTGTGCTTCAACACACTCGGGTCATATCCAGTTCAATTCTGCTTAGGAAATTGACAAGAACAGTAGCTCTTCTTCAGTCCAATACACTGTACTTGCTGGGAACAGATGCGAGTGCTATTTGAACTGTGTTTGGCAATGGGAGCGCAATAGTGACTTTCCTTACCAGAAAACAACTCTTGCGCGTAGGACCAAAAACTGCATGTGATTCAACTCCATTTAGGACTGGGAAACAAACGCTAGCTCACCTTACAAGAAACACACTCTGCTTTTGAGAAAAGAGCACTCTTCTACTCTACTGTGTTTCCTATGGGGTCCGAACAGTGAGCTTGCTCAGAACAAAAGAACTGTGCTTCCTATACACACGGGCCATATCTAGTTCAACTCTGATTAGGAAACTGACAAGAAGAGTAGCTCCTCTTCATTCCAATACACTGTAATTGATTGGAACAGACGCAAGTGTTATTTGTACTGTGTATGGCAATGGGAGCGCAATAGTGACTCTTCTTACCAAAAAATAACTCTACTCGTAGGACAGGAATCTGCATGTGATTCAAACTCATTTAGGACTGGGAAACAAAAGCTAGCTCGCCTTACAAGAAACACACTCTGCTTTTGAGAAAAGAGCACTCTTCTTCTCTACTATGTGTCCTATTGGTTCCGAACAGTGAGCTTGCTCAGAACAAAAGAACTGTGCTTCCTACGCACACGGGCCATATCTAGTTCAACTCTGCTCTGGAAACTGACAAGAACAGTATCTTCTCTTCAGTCCAATACACTGTACCTGATTGGAACAGACGTGAGTGCTCTTTGCACTCTGTATGGCAATGGGAGCGCAATAGTGACACTTCTTACCAGAAAACAATTCTTGCTCTTAGGACCAGAAACTGCATGTGATTCAACTCCATTTTGGACTGGGAAGCAAACGCTAGGTCGCCTTACACTAAAGACACTCGGCTTTTGAGAAAAGAGCACTCTTCTACTCTACTGTGTTTCCTATGGGGTCTGAACAGTGAGCTTGCTCAGAACAAAAGAACTGTGCTTCCTACACACGGGCCATATCTAGTTCAACTCTGATTAGGAAACTGATGAGAACAGTAGCTCCTCTTCACTCCAATACACTGTACTTACTGGAAAAAGACGCGAGTGCTATTTGCACTGTGTACAGCAATTGGAGCACAATAGTGACTCTTCTTACCAGAAAACACCTCTTGCTCTTAGGACCAGAAACTGCATTTGATTCAATCCACTTATGACTGGGAAACAAACGCTAGCTCGCCTTACCAGAAACAAGCTCTGCTTTTGAGAATAGTGCACACTTCTACTCTACTGTGTTTCCTATAGGGTCCAAACAGTGAGCTTGCTCAGAACAAAAGAAGTGTGCTTCCTACACACACGGGCCATATCTTGTTCAATTCTGCTTAGGAAACTGACAAGAACAGTAGATCCTCTTCAGTCCAATACACTGTACTTGCTGGGAACAGACGCCAGTGGTATTTGCACTGTGTATGAAAATGGGAGCCCAATAGTGACTTTTTTTTTTTTGGTTTTTCAAGACAGGGTTTCTCTGTGTAGCTTTGCGCCTTTCCTGGGACTCACTTGGTAGCCCAGGTTGGCCTCGAACTCACAGAGATCCACCTGGCCCTGCCTCCCAAGTGCTGGGATTAAAGGCGTGCGCCACCACCGCCCGGCTCAATAGTAACTTTTATTACCAGAAAAAACTCTTGCTTGTAGGACCAGAAACTGCATGTGATTCAAATCCATTTAGGATTGGGAAGCAAACACTAGCTCGCATTACAAGAAACACACTGGGATTTTGAGAAAAGAGCACTCTTCTGCTCAACTGTGTTTCCTATGTGGTCACAACAGTGAGCTTACTCAGAACAAAAGAACAGTGATTCCTATACACACGGGCCACATCTAGTTCAACTCTGCTTAGGAAACTGACAAGAACAGTAGCTCCTCTTCAGTCCAATACACTGTACTTGATTGGAACAGACGCAAGTGCTATTTGTACTGTGTATGGCAATGGGAGAGCAATAGTGACTCTTCTTACCAAAAAATAACTCTACTCGTAGGACCAGAAACTGCATGTGATTGAAATTCATTTAGGACTGGGAAACAAAAGCTAGCTCGCCTTACAAGAAACACACTCTGCTTTTGAGAAAAGAGCACTCTTCTTCTCTACTATGTGTCCTATGGGTTCCGAACAGAGAGCTTGCTCAGAACAAAAGAACTGTGCTTCCTACGCACACGGGCCATATCTAGTTCAACTCTGATTAGGAAACTGACAAGAACAGTAGCTCCTCTTCAGTCCAATACACTGTACTTGCTGGGAACAGATGCGAGTGCTATTTGCACTGTGTTTGGCAATGGGAGCGCAATAGTGACTCTTCTTACCAGAAAACAACTCTTGCTCTTAGGAGCAGAAACTGCATGTGATTCAACTCCATTTAGGACTGGGAAAAAACACTAGCTCGACTTACAAGAAACACACTCTGCTTTTGAGAAAAGAGCACTCTTCTACTCTACTGTATTTCCTATGGGGTCCGAACAGTGAGCTTGCTCAGAACAAAGAAATGTACTTCCTGCACACATGGCCATATCTATTTCAATTCTGCTTAGGAAACTGACAAGAACAGTAGCTCCTCTTCAGTGCAATACACTGTACTTGCTGGGAGAAGAAGCCAGTGCTATTTGCCCTGTGTATGACAATGGGAGCACAGTAGTGACTCTTCTTACCAGAAAACATCTCTTGCTCGTAGGAACAGAAACTGCATGTGATTCAACTCCATTTAGGACTGGGAAACAAACACTAGCTCGCCTTGCAAGAAACACACTCTGCTTTTGAGAAAAGAGCACTCATCTACTCTACTGTGTTTCCTATAGGGCCAGAACAGTGAGACTGCTCAGAACAAAAGAACTGTGCTTCCTACACACGCGGGCTATGTCTAGTTCAACTCTGCATAGGAAACTGACAAGAACAGTAGATCCTCTTCAGTCCAATGCACTGTACATGCTGGGAAAAGATGCCAGTGCTATTTGCCCCTGTGTATGACAATGCGAGCGCAATAGTGACTCTTCTTACCAGAAAACAACTCTTGCTTGTAGAACCAGAAACTGCATGTGATTCAACTCCATTTAGGTCTGGGAAGCAAATGCTATCTCGCCTTACAAGGAACACACTCTGCTTTTGAGAAAAGAGCACTGAGTTTCCTATTGGGTCCGCACAGTGAGCTTGCTCAGACCAAAGAGCTGTGCTTCCTATACACACGGGCCATATCTAGTTCAACTCTGCTTAGGAAACTGACAAGAACAGAAGCTCCTCTTCAGTCCAATACTCTGTACTTGCTGGGAACAGACGTGAGTGCTATTTGTGCTGTGTATGGCAAGGGGAGCGCAATAGAGACTTTCCTTAAGAGAAAACAACTCTTGCTCGTAGGACCAAAAACTGCATGTGATTAAACTCCATTTAGGGGTGGGAAACAAACGCTAGCTCACCTTACAAGAAACACACTCTGCTTTTGAGAAAAGAGCACTCTTCTACTCTACTGGGTTTCCTAAGGGGTCCAAACAGTGAGCTTTCTCAGAACAAAAGAACTGTGCTTCCTAAACACACGGGCCATATCTAGTTCAACTCTGATTAGGAAACTGACAAGAACAGTAGCTCCTCTTCAGTCCAATACACTGTACTTGCTGGGAACAGAATCGAGTGCTATTTGCACTATGTATGGCAATGGGAGTGCAATAATGACTTTCCTTACCAGAAAACAACTCTTGCTCGTACGTCCAGAAGCTGCATGTGATTCAACTCCATTTAGGACTGGGAAACAAACGCTAGCTCGCCTTACAAGAAACACACTCTGCTTTTGAGAAAAGAGCACTCTTCTACTCTACTGTGTTTTCTATAGGGCCAGAAAGTGAGCTTGCTCAATACAAAAGAACTGTGCTTCCTATACACACGGGCCATATCAGTTCAACTCTGCTTAGGAAACTGACAAGAACAGTAGCTCCTCTTCAGTCCAATACACTGTACTTGTTTGGAACAGACGAAAGTGCTATTTGCACTGTGTATGGCAATGGGAGCTCAATAGTGACTCTTCTTACCAAAAAACAACTCTACTCGTAGGACCAGAAACTGCATGTGTATTTCTACTCCACTTAGGACTGGGAAACAAACGCTAGCTCGCCTTACAAGAAACACACTCTGCTTTTGAGAAAGAGCACTCTTCTACTCTACTGTATTTCCTATGGGGTCCGAACAGTGAGCTTGCTCAGAACAAAAGAAATGTACTTCCTGAACACATGGCCATATCTAGTTCAATTCTGCTTAGGAAACTGACAAGAACAGTAGATCCTCTTCAGTGCAATACACTGTACTTGCTGGAAACAGACGCGAGTGTTATTTGTACTATGTATGGCAATGGGAGCGCAATAGTGACTCTTCTTACCAGAAAATAACTCTTGCACGTAGGACCAGAAACTGCATGTGTATTTCAACTCCATTTAGGACTGGGAAACAAACGCTAGCTCGCCTTACAAGAAAAAAACTCTGCTTTTGAGAAAAATGCACTCTTCTAATCTACTGTGTTTCCTATGGGGTTCGAAATGTGAGCTTGCTCAGAACAAAAGAACTGTGCTTCCTACACACACGGGCCATATCTAGTTCAACTCTGCTTAGGAAACTGACAAGAACAGTAGCTCCTCTTCAGTCCAATACACTGTACTTGCTGGGAACAGACGTGAGAGCTATTTGCACTGTTTATGGCAAAAGGAGCACAATAGTGACTTTCCTTACCAGAAAATAACTCTTGCTCGTAGGAACGGAAACTGCATGTGATTCAACTCCATTTAGGACTGGGAAACAAACGCTAGCTCGCCTTACAAGAAACACACTCTGCTTTTGAGCAAAGAGCACTCTTCTACTCTACTGTGTTTCCTATAGGGCCAGAACAGTGAGCTTGCTCAGAACAAAAGAACTGTGCTTCCTACATACACGGGCCATATCTAGTTCAATTCAGCTTAGGAAACTTACAAGAACAGTAGATCCTCTTCAGTCCAATACACTGTACTTGCTGGGAATAGACGCGAGTGCTATTTGCACTGTGTATGGCAATGGGAGCGCAATAGTGACTTTCCTTACCAGAAAACAACTCTTGAAAGTAGGAACGGAAACTGCTGGTGATTCAACTCCATTTAGGACTGGGAAACAAACAGTAGCTCGCCTTACAAGAAACACACTCTGCTTTTGAGAAAAGAGCACTCTTCTCTCTACTGTGTTTCCTATGGGGTTCGAACAGTGAGCTTGCTCAGAACAAAAGAACTGTGCTTCCTACACACATGGGCCTTATCTAGTTCAACTTTGATTAGGAAACTGACAAGAACAGTAGCTCCTCTTCAGACCAATACACTGTACTTGCTGGAAACAGACGTGAGTCTTATTTGTACTATGTATGGCAATGGGAGCGCAATAGTGACTCTTCTTATCAGAAAACAACTCTTGCTCGTAGAAACCAAAAACTGCATTTGATTCAACTCCATTTACGACTGGGAAACAAACGCTAGCTCGCCTTACAAGAAAAACACTCTGCTTTTGAGAAAAGAGCACTCTTCTTCTCTACTGTGATTTCTATGTGGTCCAAACAGTGAGCTTGCTGAGAACAAAAGAACTGTGCTTCCTACACTCACGGGCCATATCTAGTTCAACTCTGCTTAGGAAACTGACAAGAACAGTAGCTCCTCTTCAGTCCAATACACTGTACTTGCTGGGAACAGACGTGAGGGCTATTTGCACTGTGTATGGAAAAGGGAGCGCAATAGTGACTCTTCTTACCAGAAAACAACTCTTGCTCGTAGGACCAGAAACTGCATGTGTATTTCATCTCCATTTAGGACTGGGAAACAAATGCTAGCTCGCCTTACAAGAAACACACTCTGCTTTTGAGAAAAGAGCAGTCTTCTACTCTACTGTGTTTCCTATAGGGCCAGTACAGTGAGCTTGCTCAGAAAAAAAGAACTGTGCTTCCTACCACAAATGGCCATATCCATTTCAATTCTGCTTAGGAAACTGACAAGAACAGTAGCTCCTCTTCAGTCCAATACACTGTACTTGCTGGGAACAGATGCGAGTGCTATTTGCACTGTGTTTGGCAATGGGAGCGCAATAGTGACTTTCCTTACCAGAAAACAACTCTTGCGCGTAGGACCAAAAACTGCATGTGATTCTACTCCATTTAGGACTGGGAAACAAATGCTAGCTTGCCTTACAAGAAACACACTCTGCTTTTGAGAAAAGAGCACTCTTCTACTCTACTGTGTTTTCTATAGGGCCAGAAAGTGAGCTTGCCTCAAAACAAAAGAACTGTGCTTCCTATACACACGGGCCATATCAGTTCAACTCTGCTAAGGAAACTGACAAGAACAGTAGCTCCTCTTCAGTCCAATATACTGTACTTGATTGGAACAGACGCAAGTGCTATTTGCACTGTGTATGGCAATGGGAGCTCAATAGTGACTCTTCTTACCAAAAAACAACTCTACTCGTAGGACCAGAGACTGCATGTGATTCAACTTCTTTTACGACAGGGAAACAAAAGCTAGCTCGCCTTACAATAAAACACACTCTGCTTTTGAGAAAAGAGTACTCTTCTACTCTACTGTGTTTCCTATGGGGTCCGAACAGTGAGCTTGCTCAGAACAAATGAACTGTGCTTCCTACACACACGGGTCATATCTAGTTCAACTCTCCTTAGGAAACTGACAAAAACAGTAGCTCCTCTTCATTCAAATACACTGTACTTGCTGGAACAGACGCGAGTGCTATTTGCACTGTGTATGGCAAAGGGAGCGCAATAGTGACTCTTCTTACCAGAAAACAACTCTAGCTCATAGGACCAGAAACTGCATTTGATTCAATCTATTTAGGACTGGGAAACAAATGCTTGCTCGCCTTACAAGAAACACACTCTGGTTTTGAGAATAGGGCACACAGCTACTCTACTGTGTTTCCTATGGGGTTCCAACAGTGAGCTTGCTCAGAACAAAAGAACTGTGCTTCAACACACTCGGGTCATATCCAGTTCAATTCTGCTTAGGAAATTGACAAGAACAGTAGCTCTTCTTCAGTCCAATACACTGTACTTGCTGGGAACAGATGCGAGTGCTATTTGAACTGTGTTTGGCAATGGGAGCGCAATAGTGACTTTCCTTACCAGAAAACAACTCTTGCGCGTAGGACCAAAAACTGCATGTGATTCAACTCCATTTAGGACTGGGAAACAAACGCTAGCTCACCTTACAAGAAACACACTCTGCTTTTGAGAAAAGAGCACTCTTCTACTCTACTGTGTTTCCTATGGGGTCCGAACAGTGAGCTTGCTCAGAACAAAAGAACTGTGCTTCCTATACACACGGGCCATATCTAGTTCAACTCTGATTAGGAAACTGACAAGAAGAGTAGCTCCTCTTCATTCCAATACACTGTAATTGATTGGAACAGACGCAAGTGTTATTTGTACTGTGTATGGCAATGGGAGCGCAATAGTGACTCTTCTTACCAAAAAATAACTCTACTCGTAGGACAGGAATCTGCATGTGATTCAAACTCATTTAGACTGGGAAACAAAAGCTAGCTCGCCTTACAAGAAACACACTCTGCTTTTGAGAAAAGAGCACTCTTCTTCTCTACTATGTGTCCTATTGGTTCCGAACAGTGAGCTTGCTCAGAACAAAAGAACTGTGCTTCCTACGCACACGGCCATATCTAGTTCAACTCTGCTCTGGAAACTGACAAGAACAGTATCTTCTCTTCAGTCCAATACACTGTACCTGATTGGAACAGACGTGAGTGCTCTTTGCACTCTGTATGGCAATGGGAGCGCAATAGTGACACTTCTTACCAGAAAACAATTCTTGCTCTTAGGACCAGAAACTGCATGTGATTCAACTCCATTTTGGACTGGGAAGCAAACGCTAGGTCGCCTTACACTAAAGACACTCGGCTTTTGAGAAAAGAGCACTCTTCTACTCTACTGTGTTTCCTATGGGGTCTGAACAGTGAGCTTGCTCAGAACAAAAGAACTGTGCTTCCTACACACGGGCCATATCTAGTTCAACTCTGATTAGGAAACTGATGAGAACAGTAGCTCCTCTTCACTCCAATACACTGTACTTACTGGAAAAAGACGCGAGTGCTATTTGCACTGTGTACAGCAATTGGAGCACAATAGTGACTCTTCTTACCAGAAAACACCTCTTGCTCTTAGGACCAGAAACTGCATTTGATTCAATCCACTTATGACTGGGAAACAAACGCTAGCTCGCC